>NW_013669249.1:101426-110922 GCF_000517525.1 Limulus polyphemus
ATGAGATTCTAGAAAGATCATGTCCGTTCTTGAGCTCCAGACGCCCTCTATTTTGTATATATATAAGCCGGCAAATGAAGTGACGGTAGATAGATAATTGCAGACAGACAGAGACGGGCAATTGAGTCAAGCGCGGTAGTGAATTTCCACAGTTAATACGTTTGCAATCTCGATAACAAAACACACACTGTATATTACCGTCACTACCGCTCCCTTGACTCAATTATCTGTCTCTATATCTATCTATCTGCAATTCTCATTCCGCTTTATTTGCCGGGCTTATATACTAAAAAAGAGTGCGCCTGGAACTGACTAGAGTTGCCAGGACAATTAACGATATTTCGAGAATCTCATCACGTGTTACCAGAATCACGTGACTTCCACTGTCGTAATACTAGGGACGGCTGTCTTTATCTTAGAGTCTCTTACCCAAACCGTTTAACTCTTGTGTTGCTTAAGATGTTGTTCAAGAGATAAGTACCCAGCACCATTACTCTTTTATGTATTCCAAGTGAACACATTTTGAATTACTTTTTTTCGTAAGGTAATGTTCCCAACTCGTGTTTTTTTGGCGATTATTTCTTACTTAACCGATTTACGGATTACGTTTTGTAAACGATAAAACTTATGATCATCTAGCCACTAAAAGGTTTGACATAAAGAAAAAAAACACCACACAAATTTGTTGTTTATACATAGCTCTTATGAATATGATTTCGCAAAAGTTAAATGGAAAATTATTCCTGGAGAATCGGAGTAACTTCTTTACAAGTACGTACCAATATTATTTGCTAAAATGAAGTCAACTGTAAAACTAATGCACGAAAACTAGAAGGCAGAAGGAGAGGAATATTTTTTTTTTCTCATTATTTCATCTAGTGAATTCTTAGAATGGTAAAAAGTTATTTATTAATGCTCAGACTCTGGATTAATAAATATGTTTAAGAACAACTAAAGCTATGATCAAGCAATCCAGGGGGATTGGGAACGGCTCAGGAAAATTATTTCATAACGGCTCTTCCTTAAAAAACTGAGTGGGGTGCTGCATAACCTATAATATACTCTAGTACTACTCACACAGTTCACAAATTAATAATAAACTGTGAATTTTTTCTTATTTTACAATCTAAAGTTTATTAAATTTATTACCCGTTTATAAGTTTGTATTTATATGACCAAAAAATTACATGAACTGAATTTAATTCACACAAAATTAATTTTAAAAGAGTAATATAATTACCTGTTCGTCACTCGTCAGCTGTTAGCGAGAAACTGAACATCCGATTAAGTCCTAATTAAGCAGTTTAAAAAAATCAAATCTTTTGGATAGACTGTCCCTGCAAGCAATTATCACATTATCTTTGTTTTAATCGTTTCAAAATGTTCAATTGAAATAGAAAAACAGTTCCAATATTTTACAGTGATAAATTGTCACATTTTACTTTTCATAGACCTACAATTCAATCGATCTTGACCAAGTTACTACCAGGCAGACTGACATAAGAAACGTTTCCATAATTTGGGAGTGTGTGAGACTCATCGAATTTGAACTTTGGTAAATTTGTAGGGAAAACGAATTTTTTAGCATCACTCTGCTGAAATTTCGTAAGTGATGCATTATCGTAATGTATTTAGATATGAACCCTAATGAGGAAATAAGTCAAATTATTTATAAATTATATTATAATTTATAGCGATATTCACTTGGTTAGCGCTTTTACTTTTAAGCTACTATAAACTTACTTGTAGGCAAAAGCGGCAGGAAGTTACATACTAGCATTTTGAAAGTTTGAAGCTAAATAACTGCATTATATGATTTCATACAATGTTACAAGTATCGTGTGGTGATCATAGAATTTTGCTTAAGACGTAATGCTATCTAGTATGAAAATTTTTACGTACGTATTGTACGTGTTATAGTCGGTTATGAGAAATAAAAACAAAATTATGAAATGCAAGAAAGTAATGCATTATTACTTACATTCATTTCTTAATGACGATTTTATGTTATAAAACGGTACTTTCTTAGAAATAAGAAACATTACAGTTTATTAAAGTATCTAAACAGTTGCATTTTATTTATAATTCTTCAATTCGTTTATTAAATATTGTGAAAGTTAACTGGCAAAGCCTAAAGGGTAAATACAAAGGTGTATTTTACGTTATTTTAAAATATTTTCTTAATAAAAAGAAGTTTTTGTAAAATATAATATTTTTGCAAAGAGATCCAAAATTCTTTACGCTTAGCGCAATTAATATGTCGTTGTTATAGTATGACCTTCATGAATAAAGAAAAAAGTTTAAAATGCATCAGGGATAGCAATATCATTAACAGCCTCAATAATCTATTTTTAAGCAGTTACAATACATTTTACTTCATACTTTGATATTATAGAATTCATATTGTTGTAATCTATATTTTCTGTTGTTTTAATTTAGATGTTCATAAAAGTAGGCCTAGAATCTCCAGAAATTTCACGGTGACGTCTATGCATGGGTGCAGCTATACTTATAAAAGTAAAAAACAAAATGTGTTTTTTGTTCGCGAACTACTTCGTGGTCTTTGAACCAAACTTAATAAGATGATACAATGGACCAAGGGCCATGTCATATGGTGGTTACTATCTGACCCCACCCACCACAGGCCATGTTTACAGCCAAAATTTGCTTATTTAGATAATGACTCCGTAGTCTTAAACCAATTTTATTTCTAAAATTTTTAATTTTGAGTTTTTCCTTGAAATTGTTTTTAAGTTTTTCTTGGAAAATGTTTACTTTACTCATTAGAAATGTCAAACATTCACATTTTTGCCAGGAAAATGGTAATCAAAGCACAAGGTCAGACCCTTAAATTGGCAGGGCTACATCTGAAAACCCCCTTGCTTTTTACATGGTCAGTTCTACGTTGGGTGTTCAGAAGTAAAATCACCAAGAAATATTTTAAGCCCAGGAAGAAAGAAGAACTTCTAATGTGGCTATGAAAAAACAGAATGCCAACAAACACTAAGATTGTGAGAGGGATTAGTAAAGGTAATAAAGTAATTTTAACACAATTTCTGTAATATAGAATAAAATAGGTGTGAAATAAAGTAACTATAAAGTAAATTATGTGTGAAATAAGTTATGTATATATTGATAAATACAAATTATAGATTTAATTTATTAGTTCAATCCATACTTCAGTCGTTATACCCCCGGACGTAGGACAAGTGTCTTAGCTTGTTAATTTAATTTTATTTATACATAGGAGTAAGAAGTTAGTGTAAAGTATTCAGAATCAGTGTGTGGATGATCGAGTATAGTTATCCACTAAAAGTTAGTGTTTTTGTAAGCTAATCAGTAAGTTAGTTAATGTTTGCTATTAATTAAGAACATTTCTATTAAACGTTATTAGTGTATTACAATTAGAATTACACGAGTTTCAGAGTTTACTTTGGAAGATTTGTTTGTGAACATAGGCCTACAACTTGCGTCAAAATGAACGTAGCCAATAGCAAGCGTTATCATCAGACGTACTAAATTCTATATTATTTTTACCAAATAATCCAAAAAGAACCCATCTAATGATAGAACACGTTACAACAATATTATCAAGCTCTTGGTGATTTCTCATCATTTCGAATAAAAAAAAAACACGATTTGACATTAATGTATTGAAGAATATTGATTATATTTCTAGTCTTGGTACTATTTTCTACACAGTATAAGCAAATAGCAATAGAAACATAAAAAACTATATACCTTGTTTAATAAGGCAGAATTTTGCATATAACATACGACTCATGATCACTTAACAATACACATAAACTAAAGACCAAAAGCAAAGTCTGCTTTTTTTCATTTCTTTTACTTTTATAAGTAACTTGAGTATAGTCTTAAATGTTTTGAATTACTGTCAAGGATTTAAAAAAGACTATTTTATTTGTCTTGCATTAACAGCTTTGTCTTGACATCAGATAGTCATGTGAAATACTGTGGTAGTTTGAGTAGTTAATAACTGTGTCATTAGCAAGCTTTAATGAGTCAAAAATTACCACACAAATCAAAATATATAAAAAACAAACCCATCTAGTGTCTATCTCTCGACTCTGCGACAAATTAGGAGGACTGGTTGAGGGGAATAATATGATAGTTTGAGTTGATAAAAAGTCTTTACTCTTTACTAATAGTTACTAGTGATTAACTCTCTAGCACAATCGGTAAAGCACTCGCTTATAGTGTAAGAGGTCCCGATTTTGAATCATGCCCACTGGAAACAGAAAATTAAATTACCACACTATGTGTGCTACACTTAGGTGCGTGAACACAAAGTAGTGATTTTAAAGAATTTATAATAGGCATCACGATTGTTAGTTTTAGAACTGAAAAACCACTTGTTTTCATTGTGGAATGGGCTAAGTACGTAGCAGATGAACATGTTCTATTTATCGTATTTAAAACATTCAAACTCGTAAATACACACTTACAATGAATTTATAGTTTGTGGAAATTACCGGCTGTTTCTTTTCCATTTAGTTTAGAAAAAAGGTTAACATTTTATGTTCATCAAATTTCTCGAAATTGTTCACAATTAAATGCATTGAACACATCGTGTTGAATTCATATCCATGAGGTAGCCAGCTTTAAAATGTGCAAACCTTATTCTTGTGCTAATCACACATTGTCAAGGGCTACCAAATACCCCGGTATTCTTTTACTTTCCAGCGGAAGGTGGCACTGCAGACGTCTTTAGACTTATGCTAATATGTTCTCTTGCAGCATCGATCAAGTATAGATTTAGAAATAAATGAAAATACTGTCTTTCCAGTTTTGAAAATGAAGTGATCAGTTGATGTGAATGACAAATGCAATCTGGGAGAGTTAGCCCTATTCAATATTTATATAATGGCCGATTCTGTTAGTCTTGTTCAGAACTAGCTAAGATTTCACTTGCACTTAGAGAAAGAAATGTTAACTTCTATGTGCACATGAGCGATTGAGTTATCTCCCTTGTATTTGCGTGCTGTTGAATAGACCAGTGGTTCCAAAACTCTTTTAGTCTGGGCCCGGCATGACCAGGTGGTTAGGGCGCTCGACTCGCAATCTGCGAGTCGCGGGTTCGCATTCCCGTCACACCAAACATGTTCACCCTTTCAGCCGTGGGGGCTTTATAATGTGATGGTCAATCCCACTATCCGTTGGTAAAAGAGTAGCCCAAAAGTTGGCTGTGGGTGGTGATGACCAGCTGCCTTCTCTCTAGTCTTACCCTGCTAAATTAGGGACGGCTAGCGCAGATAGCCCTCGTGTAGCTTTGCGCGAAATTCAAAACAAACAAACTTTTAGTCTGAGGTTCCCCTGATGTGAATAAAAAAAACTTTGAGGCCCATGAACCTATAACTTTAGCATGGTGATTGAAAAACAGTGCTGTAGTAAAAACAATAACATCTCATTTCGATATACTGTATCATTTAATTAATTCAACATATTTTTTTATCGGCTTATTGTTTATTTAGAATTAAAATTAATTCAGCATCTTTGTTTTCGGACCATTTTTTGACGGACGGTCTGTATCAAAACTACATTTCGACATTATTTGGTATTTCTTAGATAGTGTTATGCCACCGAAATTTGTACTTGATGGCAATGAAAAATAGAAATATAGATTAACTTGCGGTACCAGGATCACCCAGAAATAAATTTGCAATAGTTCATACCCCAGCCATTGTAAACAAACTGTGGTATCATGTAACAGGTGAAATTACACGAACACAAAGGCCAATGGCAAAAATTCATTCATGTGCCCCAGAAAACAGTGTACAACATAATCAAGAAGGATCTCAATCTGGAAAAGTGACACAAGTCACATGTACAAAAGCTTCTTCCACGACATATCCGTTCAACTGTTGCAGACCTCAATGAGCTGGAGAATGAAATGGACATTCATGCTATACCATAGGAAGACATACTGATCAAGTTGCTAGGTGCATTGCCTATAAATTTATTTGTTATTGAGGAGTTAAACTAGATGTCTTGAAATCTTTGTCCTCGTACACTATATTTGATTATGGAAAGTATACATAGAGGAATGGTGTGCTTTGAACATGACAGTAATGCGACGGAGCCTTTTGCATTGGAAACTGCGTTGTAGGACTATTGTCAAGGTACATGGTCATCAGATAGAATATGACTAAACTTAGCAATATGGACTGTAACGACGTGGTGAGGCTCTAAAATCGTTTTAATATAACATACTCATCCTTTGTATATTACAGTTTTTTTTTATGTAAAAGCTCTTCAGGTGTAATGTTTCCAGAGTTCCATAATATAAAATGTACCTACTAAAGTATTCTGTAGTAGAAAATAATAATAATATTTTATGGGCCAAATATTTTAACATCTTTTTTTTAAGGTTTCTATGCCTCGTCGAAAGAACCCCAAACTTCTACAAGACATTTGTCTTCAAAAAGTTGCAGAACGTGTATGTACACATAGTGTACGTTCATCAGCCTCCATTATACACAAAGGTATTAGCAAGGGTGTATTTTCAGAAAATCTACAATGGTTACCGTCTGCTGTAATGGAAAAAGTAATAAAAATTGTTCATCAACTACAACCTGGTGGGATATACTATAATCAACTGGAACTATTGCTATCAGCGAATGTCCGAACTCTTTGTCTCCAATACTCAGCATCCAAAAGTTTACGTAACGTTCCTTTGGGGTTTCAACGACTACTGAGAAAGATTGCTGCATGTGGAACAAATTTAGTCGATCTGGCTTTAACTGGATGTGTTTTATGGAACAACGACGAACTAGTAAGTACAATCAGATGTTTGCCTTCTCTGCGTCGTTTGGTACTTTACAGTAGTAAACTGAATGATGATGTACTGGTGACAGTTGGAGAAACTTGTAACTTCATTGAAGAACTGTATATTAGTGGTTGGTATCTTTCTGACCAAGGTCTCTTAGGCTTGTTTGGGAGTCCGACTGAGAGGGGTGGGTGTCCACATCTACACACTTTGATAATTGACAGTGACCGTAACTACCAACCAAATATTACATTAGAAGCTGTTGTCAGAGTGTTGCAGAAACAAACACAACTCATCCACCTGAAGATACCAAAACTTACAGAAGCCATCCTGTTTCTAGGTAAAAAAGAAAATGTTCTTTCAGCTCATTCTTCTATTCGACTTGGCCTCATGACATACCAGGATGACCTCTATCAAAGTCCCTTGACGCCAGAAGATGTTAAGACCCTGGTATCCTTATGTCCCTCATTAAGTGAAATCAAAATAACTATTGATGACCCGAAAGCCATCAATGAATTATCTAAGTTGAGTTTCTTGACTCATTTGTCTCTTACTGATTGTAGGCATCATACTTGTCGGGATTTTATCGAAGCTTTCACACAGCTGCTAGCAGAGGTGGGTATTCATATATCCTATCTTGAACTAGTAACCACAGAAGTGGATATTTCTGCCATCAATCGCCATTGTCCACACTTAAAAAGCTTGGAATGTCTGAAAATACTTCGATTCCACCGGAATGGAGGACTAGATCAGCAGTCACCCTATTTTCAGGAACTAACCACTTTAAAGCTGTTTCCATCGGAAGTAAACAGCATCAGAGAAGAAGAACTATTCTTGCTGCTTGGATCGTGTTACTGTTTAAAACACTTGTTTGTTGGCTGGTGTGACTGTCTAACCGACGACTGTATGGCGCGTATTTTACAGAAAAATTCCTTCATGCGTCTCCAAGAACTAGAACTGTCCGACATTCCAGCGATTACAATCAATGGGATAAAGCCTTTACTTCTGTCTGAAAATGATCTTAATTCGTGTAACATATTATCGTGCGATCAAATATCTAAAGACGATGTCGTTTCTATGAAGAAAATGGCTGAAGCTTTGAATTTGAATTTAACTATTAAATTTTATGATTGATTAAATAATAAATAAAAATCTTAAAGAATACTTTTGTATATGCTAAATAAATTAAAGATATTCGGCATTAATTTACAACTACAATTTCTAGTCACTTAGTATTTATTGTAACCAATTACGTAAATATCTAAATATAAAATATTGTGTCGTTGTTTCAAATAATGGTAATAAAATATAGGATTTATTCGTAACATTATTACATTTGTTTAATAGAATAACTTATAATGCGATCAAAGCTATGTTTGTAGCTCTTATTTGTAATACAGAACCTATCAACCTACAATGCAGGTAATGAATGAATCATGTCAATAACATTTTCAGAATAAGCTTTGTGTGTCTCTATTGTTCCGTCTTTTCATCAAAAATGTTTCTTCTCCTTTGTAGAATACACTTGTAACTTATTCATTATTTAATGGTGATTTTATTATTTTGTTATTTTATTTTGGATAATTAAAACGACATTGTAAATACAGTTAAGTGCAGTATTATTTTTGCCTTTTGTATAAGTTATTCTATTTGTATATGACAAAGAATAAAATGAAATGCTTCGTATAAGATTGTTTTTCTTTTATTAGTAGTATAAAATGTTATTCTTTAATTTGTAACAATACGTATAGCATTACTTCACTGACTATTTGCACACTTAGAAGCTTCATCTTTCAAATCTTAGTTAAAAATCACAGTAAATTTAGTAATACATATTTGACTTAAATAAAAACTTCCACCAAACATGAGTTGTCCTAACTGTCAAGGGTTTCTTTTGTTCGATCAGCAGTAAGTTTACGAACTTAGAACTGTAAAATCCGAGGCTCGATTCACCGCAGTAGACAGAGAGCCCATTGTTTAGCTTTGCACAAAAAAATAATAACGATATCCAACAATATTTATTACATAATAATAAAGCTTCAAATTACATTTCACTGTACTTACATTTAGAAAATATCTGATAAGTAAATGTTTCAAAGATTATATGACATTTCTCTATGGATGCATTACTTGCTAAAAAAAACAGGTATCATGCTCGTAGACCATCTCAAGATACCGAGCATCTGGCAGGGTAAAGGAATTCTGAAATATTCCATTCGTATATGAAGACAGTTTATTTTAAGATAACTTGAGAATGTATTCTGATCATCGCTGGAGAAAGTTGAAAATTATACAGGAATGACTACATTGGTAAGAATGAAATTTATTATAAATATATACATATACACGAGCGCTTAGAAGTTGAAATAGCGAGTCTGATCAATTCGGCTTCAGTATGGTGGTGAAGAACTGAGGGTGTCCACTTTACGTTGAAAAACAGTCATAAACTGTGAGGTTTGACATGATGGGAAAACACAAAACGAATATTTAGTTAATAAAGATGGCGTCGGCTACCAGAGGCAACTTTAATCAGACTTTCACTTTATGAAGAAATGTTCATTTTCTAATATTAAAGATTACAGCAGTCCTAACTCGCCCAAATTGATAATTTTCATAATAAAAGAAACCACGCTTATATTTTTACTACAAGGTCATGAAAATCAAAAAATTAATACTTAAATACTTTGGATTTTTTTTAAATTGGCGTTG
>NW_013669249.1:111278-113454 GCF_000517525.1 Limulus polyphemus
GTTGACTGTACGTGTTTTTACGTTTTCCATGTCATCATCAGAAGTTACTAGATCGTGTGACCTGTGTGTAAGTTCTGCATAATTCTTAGAGGGGGTGTCCCACCACCCTCTTACATAGATATTCGTCGAACCTTCGTCTCTATTTAATAACTCACGATCTTTTTTAAACTTTATTTGTCTGTCCAGTATAAACACATTCATATTGACTTACAGAGAGATTTAGATCATTTGCTGCATTAGACCAATACGTGGCAGATGATGTTAACTATCCAAAATGTAAGTTGATGCATGTAGGTTTTCACAATTTAAATGGGAATACATTAAATACTGTGATTGAAGAAAAAAAATCTAGATGTTGTGATCGAAAAATCACTTAAGTCATCTAAACTGTATTGTAGCTAGCAATAGGGCTAATAGGATTTTAGTTAGCATTTATAGAAATATTGAATACAAGAGACTAAAATCTCTAAACTTGTTTTCTCTGGAGAGGAGAAGGGTCAGAGGGGATTTAATTGAAGTGTTTACGATTATTAAGGGTATAGATAATATAGTTCCAACAAACTTTTTTTTGTGTGTTTAGCAGTGAAAACAATAGGACAAGGGGCATAATTTCAAATTTTGGCAGCGTAGAAGTCATCTGCAGTTTGGACAGTATTACTGTTACGTATCTGCTCGTTTGTTAATTTCCGGTATACACTCTTTTCGAGGAACTTCAGCGATACAAGTCCTTTCTTAATTAAAACTAGTTTATTCTTTCTTGATACAAATTTTTGTAATACACAGAATTTCCACAGCCACTTTAAACTTAACAACCTTTATTGCACTCGCTATAAACCACAATAATTCACACACTTTACTTACGGTTCCTACTGTTCGTTTGACTCAATTATCTATCTCTTCAACCTATCTGCATATCTCTCTATCGTTGGCTTTATTTGCCGGGCTTATATACTAAAAAAGAGGGCGCCTGGCAAACACACGGACTTTTGCGGGGTTCCTCGATGATTCATGATCCTTCTAGAAACTCTAGCGCGCATGCTCCCAGCGTTGCGTGACTTTCGCTGTCGTAACATTACTTTTCAAACAAGGTGGTTGGCTTTTGGAATGAGCTGCTTTCAAGGGTGGTAGAGGCAGAAACTTTAACTGAGTTCAATAAAAGATTGGATGAATACATGAGTAGTAAGAGGTGGTTATAGTTGGGAGCTGGAAGGGACATCCTTGATGGACTAATAAGCTCCTTTTTGTCTTTTTAAAATTTTATTAAATTATAAAAATTTATGAATTTTATAAATTCCAGCTTTTTCCATTAACTATTGTTACGTCTCCGTTTGTTAATTAACTTTCCGTAATTTCGTTCCGACGTAACTTTAGCGACACAAGTCCTTACTTAATAAAACTGGTTTATTCTTTCCAAATACAACTTTACGATACACTTATTTTCAACAATCGTGCTAAAACAAACGTCAATAATACTTCTGACTGCAGTTCAATTACTCACTATCTACACACACATTACCTTACCGTCACGTTGTCACCCTCTTTTATATACCAGACTACCATATATCTAGTAAATGCTAGAGCATTCGCCAAAGTACGGGATAGTTCTAGAAAGTAGAGGGCGTGAGAATAGTCACGTGATCTCGATGACGCAACACTATATATATTATCTTTAGTGTTATCTAAAATTTTTCTATCTTATTTATAAATTTAAATATGGAGTAAAATATTTGTTATTAGTAGTTAATCTTGGAACGTATGGCAACACTAAACATTCCTTTCCTAATTTTATCATAACTGGGTTTTAAGGTAATACCTTGGTCCATTATTACCACATTAATGACTTTATTATCAGCTCCAACTCCTCTTTCAACTGTTATATATACCATTAGTAACAGTTCATTTTTAGGTCCTCTTGTTTTGTAGATATTGTTACGTCTCTGTTCGTTTGTTAATTTCCCGTAAAAATTATTTCCGAAGAACTTCAGCGACATATAAAATAGAGGGCGTCTAGCAAACGCTGGGACGTTCGTGAGGTTCCCCGATCCTTCTAGAATCTCATCACGTGTTACCAGCGTCACGTCACTTCCGCTGTCGACACACTGCCCCTTCCTTAGTATTGCTCGTCCCGAATAATAGCCACTTACATTAAACCAATAGATAAATAACAATAACTTAA
>NW_013669250.1:0-7704 GCF_000517525.1 Limulus polyphemus
AGGATTATTAGACTTGGTCATTATAAGGAGGATGCTAAATGTACCGAAGTTGTTGTTGTTTAATAGGATTATTAGACTTGGTCATTATAAGGAGGATGCTAAATGTACCGAAGTTGTTGTTGTTTAATACGATATTATCATACTTGGTCATTATAAGGAGGATGCTAAATGTACCGAAGTTGTTGTTGTTTAATACGATATTATCATACTTGGTCATTATGAGGAGGATGCTAGATGTACCAAAGTTGTTGTTTAATACAATATTATCATACTTGGTCATTATAAGGAGGATGCTAAATGTACCGAAGTTGTTGTTGTTTAATACTTTTTAAATGTTTTTTTTGACAGCACATAACAATCTTCCTCCATTGTTTGAAAGGTACATCGTACTTGCGCTTTTTACTACACACACACACACACACTGTCAAAATGGCGAAATTGTAAATGACTACTTAACACACTGGAAGGACTTTAAACACAAGTTTTTGCTAATGAGTCTGATGGCTCAGGCATCGGAAAAACATACTGCCCATGAATTGTAAATACATAATTTCTGTTTATAGAAAATTAAGGTAAACATGACATTGAAGTACACCTGAAATATAGTTCGGTTAAGGATTCTGTTAATGTTATAGAACAAAAAACTTAAGTTAAACAGTAACGGACAACATACATACGTATCAAAGTTAAACAAGAGAAAAAACGGAAGTTAAGTTTTATTGTTATTACCTGGAGAAACACATCAGGTGGTAACTGTGCCTGTGGAAAAAAAGTTAGTTAAGAGAGGATGTCAATAACAGATACATACATACTGCTTTTAACTATAAGAAATCGTTAACAAAACACCTCTTTTGACAGAAACGTGTTAAATAAGTTATTTCATGCAATTGATAATACCCAGATTTTTAGTGAAATTAGTTATATAAAAGTTAAGGATAGCAATTAGTAGGGAAAAAAATCATGCATCGAAACTAGGAATATAAAATTATCATATATTTGAGAAAGGTAGAGGTTAAGACCATTAAATTTAGTAAGATTACACACAGCATGTCAAAGCATTAAGACACATTTAAAGAAAGAAAAAAAACAAAAAACTTATAATAACTTGATAAAACTGAATACTAATTGAACATCGGTACAGGTTAAGTTACATAAGGAAGTTGTATGTATTCATTTGAGAAGATAAATGTTACAAAAATAAAAACCAGGATGAAACATGTGTTAAGTACGTTCATAACACTGAAGCAGGAGTGCTGGATTTTTTCCAAGATGTCTTCAAGTTTCACAGTTGCGCACATCAAGCAGTTGGGTCACTTTGACAGTAAACTTTACACATTTGTGTTTTACGGAGTACGGTTTGTTGGTGTGCGCGTTCGGTGTTGTATACCTTACAGTGAAGCTTCATTAACCCCTTGAGCTATTAATGAGGGTTCTTTCACCTCATGAGGGTGCAACACACACAAACTACGTAGCACTATATGTACGTATAAGATAATAAAATATATGGGCGGCCATATTTTAGTTAAGCCTAGTTTGTTTGTATCAAAGAAATGAACGCGTACTGTAAAATGTGAATTTGTTTTTGTTTTAAGTGTAAAGCTACACAGTGGGATATCCGCGAAGCGTCCAACGCAGTGATCGAACTAGCGTTATAAGTCCTTAAGGTCACCGCTGAGCTAACAAGGACCACAATATGTCGGTATTTCAATAATGCGACTGAACCGTACTTCCACGTAATTAACGACAAACAATGCGAAGTATTGATCACATACATAATAGGTCTTGATAACAACACGATTTGGTGCATAACATGTAATACAAGAAACGAGGTAATTTTCGTTACAAATTTAAAATATTTACAAACTTTCGTCTCTGCGAAAACGTAGCCCATCTATTGCTAATTGCATTCTTAAGTTTATTTGTAATAAACAACAACACGGAAAACGTTCTTTCCTGTTTCTGTCGTACGAAATGTTTGTTCTTCTTAAGCTACTTTTATGGAGTAAGCCACGTGTGTAAACAGAGAGAGAGAGAGAGAGTATGTGGGCGAACCGGATATTTAAATAGATTTCTTTCGTCGAGGTACTTGTACAAACCAGTACAAACGAACTATTCGGGGATTTTGGAAGAAAGAATGCTCTCAATCATTCAACAACCAAGGACTCAATCACCCACTACCTTGACGGCTCTCAATACACGTTTACAACTTCAACTACGTTAGGTATGTTAATCCAACTTTACAACGATACACCATTACTACCGTGATGTCCACATTCTTCTTCTTCATCATCGTGATTCGGTCCATGTTTTGGACCAGGGAGGGTCAGGTTCAGCGTTGACCTCTTCCTCCCTTGGTGTCGTCCACTTTGACCCTTTGATTGCGGCTGCTTTAAATGCACGCGGAATTTTTGCAAGCCGTACACTGTATGCAGCACACTCGTATTCTACTGCCGAAGGCGGACCGTACCCTATACGGCGAATCAGTAATTAATGGGTTACGACTATGAAGTAACACCAAAACCAGTTAGAACTGAATGGAAAAATGAAGTAGTATCTGAGGTATCATATACATTCCGATTGGGTATATAACGAAACGGCTAAAAACAGTTAGTTTGTTCTGCCGGTTCGTATAAATATCCTCAAAACATAAAGATACGTATATTTAGGAGGTTCGTAAAAAGAAGCCTCAAAACATAAGGTTTTCCTAAACTAACTCTAGAGTGAACAATGGCAACACATCAGTAGAAATTTAACATTAAGTTCAGACTGTGGATCCGAAGCTCGGTGGCTTGCGCCCTCTTACGGCCAAAACAAAATCGCGCTTCGCACTGTCGAGCCGTCGGTGCGTTATAAGAGTGAGAGTCAAATCCCATTATTCGATTAGTGGAAGCCCACGAGTTGACAAGTTTTAGTTGATCTTGAGTGTAGACATTTACAAATCACAGCTCTATTTCCAAGTTATTCACAGGAGTTTAAAAATACTTATTAAAAAAAATTTGATGTAATTAGTGGGTCAGTTCTCACTCATAGCAATCTTAGAATTACGGTATGTACAATTGGAAACCATATGTGTTACATAAACATCTAACACTGCCGATATAAGACGCTCCAATCTAATTAGCGAGTTCCTTGCTGTGGCATAGACAGACAGACTGCAGTAAAAGGGGTGCTACTTGAAAAGTCTACTTGTGCCCATTTCGTTGGAGAGGCTCTGCACTTGAGGAAAGTGTTTGGAACAAAGGCAGTCCTTTATCCCGGTATGGCTCTAACGGTGTAGTAAACACTGACCCTCCAAACAGAGCAATTCAATGTGTTTGTAATTAATATTCAATATGACATTAAACTTTTTTTTCTCTTATAAATACTTGTTTCGCTGAAAAGCTGTACAGAATACAGTAAGTTACTACCATCAAAAAAGAATGACAGAAGTATTTGGTATTTTCAGCCTGAACGGCACATTATAACAGGTTAGAGAGACTCCAAGGTTTAAGCATAGCCGACCCTAATTTAGAACTGATGACCAGTAAGAAAGCATGCGCTGCTCATACGGCTACTCTTACTAGAATAACGGAATTAATTGCTACCTTTATAACGACCCCACACCTGAAAGTGTGGAGTTGGTTAAGTGTCACACTGTGGGCTCGAACCTTGGAACTTTCAATCAGCAACCCGACATAATATTTTTTTTTAAATTGTACGTTCGTTGCATAAGTAGTTTTAAAATGTCATTTGATATTTTTTAAACGATATGCGTCGTCTAATTTTTGTTTTCGTTATTCTTGTTTTACCCATTCAATTATTTTAATAGAGTAACTTTTCATTACTTATTAGAAGTCTTGGATAAATAGCGTATTTCATTCCGTAAGTATGTATCAGGGAGAAGGGGGCATACTGGTTCCATCATCATATTTCGTTCTCTCTCTCTTTTACAAAACAAGAGGGAATCCTCAATATCCGCGGCACTTGAACTTCTTTTAGGCAGAATTAGAGTAAATTAATCCATGAGACCTTTATTTTTTATTAGCTATATTTTTGCGCGCCAGCAATACCAAGCATGAGGCGCGCGTATACCCGATTCGATTTTTCTACTCATCAGGATTTCTACCAGCCTACCCTCAAATTGAAATTCTTTTAGGCAGAATTAGAGTAAATTAATCTATGAGACCTTGGGAGCGATCAAATACATCAATCGAAAGGGTTTGATCTCCTCAGTCCAAAACTGTAATTAGATTTCAAATCGCTCAAGAGATGACAGAGCTATGAGCTAAAAGTTTATACTTGAAAAACCCAGAGCCGTTCTATGAGCCGCTATGCCGCGGCTGAAAATATATGTATAAATAAATGCCTAATACCACAAACAAATACATCAAACAATTTCGACAGTGTTTAGTGTTTGCGCTGAGTAACAACTATTCCACATGGAGTTGAAGTCACCATGACCGTAGTCACAACTAATTCAACATTTAACGTCTTTAATGAGCATGACAGCCACTGAACACATTTATTATCACACAACTGATATTTTAAAATAAAATCAAAGTTATCCGAGTGCTTCGCAACTGAAATGTAAGGTAGCGATGTGACACATTGGAGCTTCCCCAAACAAAAATTAAATTCACAGTTTTCATAGTAACACGACACAGTTACTTGAAATAAGAAACTTCATCAACAACAGGTAAATGTGTAGTCGATGTGATTATACTGAGGAAGGACAAAACAAAATACAATAAGAAAAAGTATACAAAAAAAAACAATTACCGTATGCAGTGCTGCAGTGGTTGATCGTGGCTTGGATGATGCTACGTAGGCAAGGTACTGTATAACTTTTTTAGTGTTTTCTGTTTTCCCTGCTCCGGACTCGCCTCTGTTCAAAGGAAGGAACACACACACACACAGACATATATATATATTATATATGTATAGTACTTTTATTTATTAAACAATACAAACAATAAATAAGAAGTAATATTTCTTTGATTTATATAAATTAAATGTGTATATGTTATCTTATAGCAAAGCCACAGCGAGCTATCTTCTGTATCCACCGAGGGGAATCGAACCCCTGATTTTAGCATTGTAAATACGAAGACTTACCGCTGTCGCACTAGGATACAGATAAATTAAAACTGATTTATTATTTATATTACATTTTCAGATGATTTGAGGCAGAACAACATATATTACTTAATCCGTGATGTGTTTCTGTGCTGTCCGAGAATGATTTGTTTCCAGTTAAAATAAAAATGTAGTTAGTTCATTAGCTGTAACAGATACAAAATGGGTGTTTCCAGTTAAAATAAAAATGTAGTTAGTTCATTATCTGTAACAGATACAAAATGGGTGCTTCCAGTTAAAATAAAAATGTAGTTAGTTCATTAGCTGTAACAGATACAAAATGGGTGCTTCCAGTTAAAATAAAAATGTAGTTAGTTCATTAGCTGTAACAGATACAAAATGGGTGTTTCCAGTTAAAATAAAAATGTAGTTAGTTCATTATCTGTAACAGATACAAAATGGGTGCTTCCAGTTAAAATAAAAATGTAGTTAGTTCATTAGCTGTAACAGATACAAAATGGGTGTTTCCAGTTAAAATAAAAATGTAGTTAGTTCATTAGCTGTAACAGATACAAAATGGGTGTTTCCAGTTAAAATAAAAATGTAGTTAGTTCATTAGCTGTAGCAGATACAAAATGGGTACACTACCATTGTTTGGTTGTGAAACACAAACTAGTAAACTATTTTATATAAAACAAATAATACTATTATTATTGTTGTTGTTGTTAAATCTGAATCTGAAAATGTTTGTTTTTCCTAAACATCTAAACATTTTCTTTCTCTGCTCCTACAGAACCATTACAATATCAAGATGTAAGAAGATCAATATTTAATGGCTGTTTTCAGTTCAGATAGAGATATTGAGAATAAAAATTAACTCACGTGCATAGGATGGACTGATCCTCTCGATCTGAAACGAAGAAGAAATAGGTTAGCTTCTATTATAAAAACATGATACTTCATGAGTAACTCACGTTCGTTACTTGAGATGTTCTGAGCAGTGCAATGTTCTGGCCATTGACCACGAACCGAGTATATCTCGTAATCCAGGTATGATCTTTATGCGTGCATCATTACAACAATGTAACATCTAAAATTTAGGTGAAATATTTCTGGACCAAAGCCTCCTCCCATAACAAGCTATTAAAAAAATAATGAAATAAAAAAGTTTACAAATTAATTTTAAGTGCCCTAGTTTCGTGCATGCAATGTGACTCAAACCAGAGTGATACGTTGTAGTTTCAATTTAAATGTTCTATCCTGATGTTTATCATGTGCTACAGGTTTAGTCGCACCTATATGTAACCCTAACGAAGAAATATCTACCTTTCGAAAGCACTCGAGTTATAAGGTTTTTACTTTTGTAATTTGTAGAGCATACGCGTTTTTGTAACATCATAACTATGTGTACAATGCAATACAAATCTGTGTGCCAACAGGATTTCTTCTTACCTATGCTATTGTAATGGTAGTCTACATAATGCAGCGTAATTCGGCATGTCGACAAAGTTTAGACTTTTGAAAGATCTATTTAGTTAATGATTCTTTTATTTGGTAAAACATTAGTTCCCCTTCTATTTTACAGTCGTTCATTGTTCACTGTACGTGCATTTGTAGTTATCGAATAACAATTTGTAGTTGTTAAATTAAAAAAATATATCAAAACAATTGTATTTGTTTAATAACTCGCAATACATGATTCAGTTTTAACTGCAAAAGGTATACGGCGTGGCTAAATGGTTATCGTGCCAGACAGTGAATCTGGACATCCATGGTTCGCGCTCAGTTGCCACACAGTCAACTCCAACATTCGGGTTAAAGAAGCCAGCGCGTGAGATGTTTTTTTTTAACTGGTTGCCCTCCTTCCGGTCAGAAATTCTAAATTAGATACTTTGAGGCCGTTTATCCAAAGAGTCGTATAAGGTCATTATTCAGGTGTAAATTACCAAATACCGAATCTTAGCCCTGTCACTAACAGCATCGAAATATATATATATAACGATACATGTATTGTTTTGCAAGAGGAACAGAAGTGTATACACCTTGAAATACTGAATTAAAAGCAGCTGACAACAAACTGCAAGCCATAACAACACAGCTTAGTTAACGTGTTAAATATTTTACAGGTGTGTTTTTATTCCTCTGTATGCATGTTAGCACAGAAAGCTATTTTCTTACTGAATGTTAACAGAAGAACAGCAATCACGATGTCGAGTTTCGGCTTTACCTTATTTTTTCTTTTTTTTTATTTATTCTTTTACTTATTTTCATTTTCTTAACTCTCTGTTTCTCCTCTGAGATCTAATCATAACAGCCACATGTGTACTAAGGTTAACTGATAGATTAACTTTTCTTAAGCTTAGTCAAAAAAGCACGTATTCATTTTTTACTAACTGAAAACATCTATAAATGTAAGCATTTAATTGCCACATACACCAACAGCAAAAAAAATTACATAGCCTGAACTGTAAAATGCATTGTAATCGACTTTTAGAACGTGCACTTATATCCAAAGAGAAGTTAAAACACAACACACGTCAAAGTATCTATACTATTATTCTGCTTGTTTGTATGTACGACCGTTACGCTTTCTGACCGAGAACCTGCTGCATAAGCATGCGTAGTTAGAATGTTTCCTCAAGAAAAACA
>NW_013669250.1:8688-26388 GCF_000517525.1 Limulus polyphemus
TGATGTTAGGTCGTAGAATAACATTACAAGTTTATCTATCGATAGTATTGAGTACATTAAAGTTTAGTCCTAACTAAACTGAAGTAAAAAACAAACGTACACAGGTTAAAGTGTTAATTTATCTTTTTATCGAACTTAGGCCTAACATAAGTTAAAGTTTTATAAAGTACGGCATACACATTTCGCTGTCAACAATTACAATTCGTTTCTTATATTTAATGTTATATTTAAAGAAGTACTGTTACGATAAATATACTAATTTGGCCAGAAATGTTTTGCGGGTCTCTGCTAGTTTAAAATTAATATTTTGTTCCCTGGTGGCTCAATGATAAGCTTGAGGACTTAAAACTCCAATAAAATTCAGTTTTGACATCCGCAGTAAACCGATAGAGGCACAGCGAGGATAGCCCACTTGTAAGGCTTTACAGAAAACTTACAAAAAAAAAAGAACAAAACTTAATTTTTAGGGAAATTAATGACGGTAAATAAGAAGAAACACCTCGATGTTACAATACTACACACTCATAAGCTTTGCATACATATTTATTACGTTATTCTTCACGTATGTTAAATACGTTTGTTTATTTGTTTTTAATTATACACAAAGCAACACAAGGGCTATCTGTGCTCTGCCCACCACGGGTATCGAAACCCGGTTTCTAGCGTTGTAAGTCAGCAGACATACCACTTGGGAGCTCACGCATATTAACAAAACAGCTAACTTTTAATTATTTTGACAAGGTTAGAACCGTGTATAATGACTTAAAGCTGTTTATATAGACAAAAATATTCCACACCATAACATAAATTGTGCAACAAATATAAAAGCGGTAGAATTTTAATTCTGCGAATAAAGGGTAAAAGAAACTCCTTCCTCAGCCTGTGAATGACCCCATAATTACAATTGCCACTCCCAAGTCTCCAAATTCTTGGGTGCAGCTACACTGGAATGGGACAGAACCAGTATGTGTTTTTTTTTTGTCTGTTTTTATGCAGTTTTGTTACACGATATATTAACTCGTGAAAATACTTACCATTGTGGCCCTTTTTCTTCCATCACAGTTCCGCACTCCCCCCCTCCCCCTCCTTATTCTAACAATACTGTTTTCTTGCCCTGCAAAGATGTATAGCAGGAAATGATATACTGTATCATTGTGTCAAATACCTGTTTAAGTGACCTAGCGTAAAGCGTGATGAGCTTCGGGTGTTTATATACATGACATTATAAAAGGTAACATTTATCTCACCAAAAACTGATCGTGTATCAAAGGGTCGGTACTGTGAATATATCAGGATTTGTTTATATGATTAAATCCAACTCGACTCACAAACTTGAGGGTTTCCTAAAAATGCCACCTGACGGTAACATGTTTTTAAAGCATATCCTTTTAAAGTTTGATGGTATCACTCAATGTTACAACCTAAGACTTATTCAAATACATGAATCCAACTTTTGCCGAAATTTATTAGGACGATGGTTAGGTTAGGTTACGATATTTCAAATTTATAAACAGTCAGTCATTGATTTAAAGTGACTTATCATTAGTCACATTTTATGGGTGACTAACTACCAGACACACACACATTATATCACTGACTATTACCAGAGACACGCATTACATCACTGACTATTACCAGACACACACACACATTATATCACTGACTATTACCAGACACACATATTCTATCACTGACTATTACCAGACATACACACACATTATATCACTGACTATTACCAGACACACATTATATCACTAACTATTACCACACACACACATATATATATAAACTGATATTCATTAACTTTCTTTTGATATAAATTCAAGATCATTAAAACATATGACTTTGACTTTGGGGTATGTGTCTGGTAATAGTCAGTGATATAATGTGTGTGTGTCTGGTAACAGTCAGTGATATAATGTGCGTGTGTGTGGTAATAGTTAGTGATATAATGTGTGTGTGTGTGGTAATAGTCAGTGATATAATGTGTGTGTGGTAATAGTTAGTGATAGAATATGTGTGTGTCTGGTAATAGTCGGTGATATAATGTGTGTGTCTGGTAATAGTCAGTGATATAATGTGTATGTGTGTGGTAATAGTCAGTGATAGAATATATATTTGCAGCATTGAACTATAAGTAAATCCATATAACTGTAATGCATATGATACCCCAGCAGTTTACCTGTGATATAAAAGCATGTTACCAGACTGACTTTGTATGGTGTTCTATTTTTTATGTGTTTGTTATACTGAAGTGTTCCTTTCTCAACTATCATAATTTCTTTATCGATTGGAAATTAAAAATTACATGCCAGAAGTGTATAAATTCATTTTAATTCTTCATAGTCTGTATGTGTCTGTAATACGTATGTATGTAGACCGTTCATGTTATAATACACATAAATGTTAAAGTTTAATATCTATACCGTTCATCTTATAATATACATAATTGTTAAATTTGACAGCAATGAGCTAAATGGCTTACGATAATCATCACAATGAAATTGGTTCCGAGAAAGAACTATTACAGTAAAAAAATATTTATCAATCAACTGAAGACTTTTATTTTACATGGAGCAAGGGTTAATTTAGTTAATCTTTTTTATTAGATGCTATTTGAATGAATTACAAAATCTATTATATTTTATTGGACATAAAACTGTTATTTTTTTATTTTCTAAGACGTCTGTTTAGTTCTACAGATCTGTAATGGCCAATCCTGAAATGTTAAGTTAATTTTAGGGTATATTACAAGAAGTGCACCTCACAATTAAGCGTTTCTCTGAACAAGTTCTTCAATAGCAAACGACTTTTTTTTTTTACTTGCCTATCAACAGAGGACATACAGAACTATGATTCAAATTCGATGACGAGGAACCCACTTTGAGACTAATAATGGCTGGAGACGGCTTAAATGGGTAATGAAGAAAAACTTTAATATAACTTTAACATGACAGCAAATGTACAACGTTTCGACAAGGTTTTGTCATCATCAGGTACAGAACTATGATAATTTTCTGTGCGGTACGTTTTGTATTACTAATCACGAGACACAAGCTAAGCTTTTTTAAGTAATAACAAACCGAAATAGCTTCCATTTATCTCCCGTTCTTTTCCCCTGGGGAGAATATTTGAAATTACGCCAGTCTGTTGATATCTGTGAAAACAAGAGAGAGAGAGAGGGCGACAGACAAAAATATATATCGGTGGCTGTTAAAGGAATCATTATTTTGGGGAATATGATGCCGTTCTCTAATTAAGGAGCACTCACTGCTTTTCTTATCACACTCGCTCTGTATCATCTCATTAACTACAACAAAGATTGTTACACCGGAGCTTTGGTAGAAGCAAGCTAACACTTGCTGAATCTAAGTTGTGTAAGAGCAGCTACAACCCTGAACGTAATTTCTACACACAAATATATATCATCTGTGAAATAATATTCACTATTTTCAGAAAAACAAACAAACTTGTATTTGTTATTTATAATCTATTTGTTCCCGAGCCACACACACCCTAGTAGTCAAGAGAAGTATCTTTAGTGATTAAAGATCTGTTTCTTGATAAAATTCTACCTCTAAACGAAGTTTGCACCCACACCCACTCAACAGTTGTTAAAATATCTGGTGTTAACTATGATTAATACTTGATAAAACCCTACCTCTCAATGAAGTTTGCACCCACACCCACTCAACAGTTGTTAAAATATCTGGTGTTAACTATGATTAATACTTGATAAACCCTACCTCTAAACGAAGTTTGCACCCACACCCACTCAACAGTTGTTAAAATATCTGGTGTTAACTATGATTAATACTTGAAAAACCCTACCTCTCAATGAAGTTTGCACCCACACCCACTCAACAGTTGTTAAAATATCTGGTGTTAACTATGATTAACACTTGATAAAACCCTACCTCTTACCGAAGTTTGCACCCACACTCACTCAACAGTTGTTAAAATATCTGGTGTTAACTATGATTAACACTTGGTAAAACTTTACCTCTAAATGAAATTACCTCAGCAATTATCAAAAACATTTGGTGTTAAATACTGATTAAAGTGTTTCCTTGATAAAGCTGACCCCTGTATCATGCTTGTTCCCTATTCAGTAGGTCAGACATATCTGTTGTTAACTACTGATTAAATCCCAATCCTTGATAAAACATGAATTCTAAATCAATTGTGTGTCAATCAGCAATTGTCAATTGATAAAACAAAAACACTGGCCCAAAACGAACTTCGTGTCTCTGTGTTAATCTAGTGACCACAGTTATATTCACATATACATGAGCTGTACCCTCTACTAATAAAGTCAACCTCTAAAATGTTACTTTTCCTTATTTAACAAAAATTCAGGTCGCTTGTGTTAACAGAGTGTTCACAGTTCTGACCAGACACGCCTTAGGACCTTTGCTGCCCAGTATATCTGACATTAACCAAACTAATCAAAGCTCTGTTCTTAGTTTACTCTGAATGAAGAACTTGGGTCTTTCACCGCATACTACAGTTAACATTAACCAAAGTAACGAAAGCTCTGTTCTTAGTTTGCTCTGATTGAACACCTTGGGTCTTTCACCGCATACTACAGTTAACATTAACCAAACTAATCAAAGCTCTGTTCTTAGTTTGCTCTGATTGAACACATTGGGTACTTCACGCATACCACAGTTAACATTAACCAAACTAATCAAAGCTTTGTTCTTAGTTTGCTCTGATTGAACACATTGGGTACTTCACTGCATACCACAGTTAACATTAACCAAACTAATCAAAGCTCTGTTCTTAGTTTGCTCTGATTGAACACCTTGAGTCCTTCACTGCATACTACAGTTAACATTAACCAAAGTAACGAAAGCTCTGTTCTTAGTTTGCTCTGATTGAACACCTTGGGTACTTCACTGCATACTACAGTTAACATTAACCAAAGCTCTGTTCTTAGTTTGCTCTGATTGAACACCTTGAGTCCTTCACTGCATAATACAGTTAACATTAACCAAAGTAACCGAAGTTCTGTTGATATGGTTAAGGTACTTCAGACGACATATCCGGCTCCTTATTAACACATACACATTAGTGCCTGATGTTTAATACTATGCCATTTCTCTTCTGTATTCGTTTTATTATTATTATTATTATAGGTCTGCCGACGTATATCTGGACAAGAAACAGACCCTGTGACAGAGGATGCTACATCGGATGTAGATGTAGAGCACAGTCTTGCTTTCCCTTCCTGTCTATATCTTTCTGAGGGCATTTATCTTGGTATGTTTTCCTCACACGCACACACTAGGGAGACGCAGGAAACACGGCGATAAACAAATATGTTCAAGAAATTCTGTTGTGCCCAAGTCTGTTTCGGAACCGCCGTACAAAATTGTTTATTTCAAATGGACCAAATAAATGTTGTTGTTGTTTTTATTTTTGAAATGTATCATGCTAGAATTTGATACTTAACAAATTGTCAAAATGAAAAATACGAGTGGAATACTATTTCATATGCACAAAGAAAGATAATGGCTGAGATACAATTACCTATAAGTTGATTCCTAAACACGCTAACATTAATGAATAAGCACGATAGCCACCTTAAATAACCAGTTAGGTAATCAGTTGTTCTGTTGGTGGGATGTAAAGAGTATAAGGAAGATCACCACTTCTACATTTATCATTACATGACTGTTTAAGGTTGGTGTGCAACAGCATCAATGTTTAAAAGATACTCTACAAAACTGTATCTTACGTTCCTTTTACACAATAAGTTATACAGGCCGTGACTTCGGAAACCGTATTAATGTAAGAATTATTTTTTTATAGATCCTCACACAAACATCCGTGGAAACAAGTAGATTTAAAGGTTTAACCTCGGTACAAGTAACTTCCAACTGCTCTAGATGGATTTTCATCTAAGCTGATTTATTTGAAAGGGTGTTGAGAAGAAGCCTCGTTTTTGTGGCAAAAGAAGGGGCTAACAGAACTTTGTAAGTAAAGAGTTACAAGTTTGCTTCATTAACATTAAATTTAACCACAAATGTTTGCTGTAGTATTACTAAATAATAAAAATGAATGTTTGTTTGTAGTTAAGCACAAAGCTACACAATGGGCTATCTGTGCTATGCCCACCACGGGTATCGAAACCCGGATTCTAGCGTTGTAAGTCCGCAGACATACCGCTGTGCTACTGGGAGGCAAGGATAATGAAAAGAGGATATGAAACATCTTAAAATGATATTACTGGGCAGAGGCAAACACACAAAAAAGGTGTAAAAAACCTATAATAAAAACTTAAAGTTTAACTCTGTCCTGTATCTTTAGGAAATTCAATAACTCAGAAACGGATTAGAAACAATCATCACAAGTGCTATGAATATCAGATCAAGACAGAAAAGAAATCTGTCAAGGAGATATACTCTGTTCAAATCTATCGCTGGTAGATGTTTTTGTGCGTGCATCTTTAAAGCTATTTTCAATCCACGGTATTCCTTTTTAAACTTTACATTTTATCTTAAAGACTCTAACGAAGTAATGAGTCAAATTTAGGCCAACCAAAAGGTTAAAGCACCTTCTAACGATCAGATAACACGCGGGGCAAGCTGGCACCCTCAAACCACGCCCTGCAGCTCCTATTACTGGCCTAATTGGAATAACCCAGCAAGCTGGGGCACGTGACCTGACCACGTAGCCTTTTAGCACAAGTCAACAACCTGATGATGTGTCCAGATTAATATTTCAAATCAGCAGATTTTAAACTCTTGAGGGCCAGTTTCTGTTTGACAAGGAAACAGATGTTTCTCTTCTGATGTCATATCCTCTTGGTGTTGAGTTTTCATCTGTCGAGCTTGCTAGTAAAACTACTGTTCACACCTCTGAAAGATTGGTTTGATTTGATAACTGTGAGCTTGCTGGTAAAACTACTGTTCACACCTCTGAAAGATTGGTTTGGTTTGATAACTGTGACCTTGCTGGTAAAAACTACCGTTCACACCTCTGAAAGATTGGTTTGGTTTGATAACTGTGACTTTGCTGGTAAAACTACCGTTCAAACTCTGAAAGATTGGTTTGGTTTGATAACTGTGACCTTGCTGGTAAAAACTACCGTTCACACCTCTGAAAGATTGGTTTGATTTGATAACTGTGAGCTTGCTGGTAAAACTACCGTTCACACTCTGAAAGATTGGTTTGATTTGAAAACTGTGAGCTTGCTGGTACAACTACCGTTCACAACTCTGAAAGATTGGTTTGGTTTGATAACTGTGAGCTTGCTGGTAAAACTACCGTTCACAACTCTGAAAGATTGGTTTGGTTTGATAACTGTGAGCTTGCTGGTACAGCTACCGTTCACAACTCTGAAAGATTGGTTTGGTTTGATAACTGTGAGCTTGCTGGTAAAACTAGATTGGTTTGGTTTGAAGGCTGTCATGTATCACAACCAGTTTCATACTGACAGTGAAGATCATCCATCACTGTTAAAATAAAGTGGTGGACAGATAAGGGAATTATCGAGTAATATGTAAAATTTATCTATTTAAATCAGTTGTCAACTTTTTATCAAATGAACAACCGTTCACTTCTCGTATAAACCAATCGCAGGAGTGAAGTGCAAACGATTTATGTTTATATGTGTAGAAAATTATAAGGAACGTTTGTTTGTTGGATTTCGCACGCAAAACTATACCAGGGATATCTGCGCTAGCCGTCCATAATTTTAAAGTGAATGACTACAGAGAAGACAGTTACCATCACCCACTGCCAATTATTGGCCAACTCTTGTCAGGCAGAATAAAGGAACTTGACCGTCACTCCTAAACCGCATCTACAACCTCAAAGTGTGTAGCATTATTTTTTTTTTGTTTTAACGGGACACAAACCACAGATTCTCAGCTCCAAAGTACGCATGCTAACCACTGAGCCACGCTCACCCCTTGTAGAGTGTTTGTTTGTAGTTAAGCACAAAGCTACACAATGGGCTATCTGTGCTCTGCCCACCACGGGTATCGAAACCCGGATTCTAGCGTGGTAAGTCCGCAGACATCCCGCTGTGCCACAAGGGGGCGCCCTTGTAGAGAAGGGGAAAAGCACTCATTTATGTTTCTGAATAAAACAATTTTGTCAGTCAATATTATGGGCTCGAGAAAAGTAACAAGTTCCTATAATTTCTAACCAAATCTTCAAGTCCCAAAAAAGTTCGCTGTGTGATGTAAAATCTAAGAAAACCTTTACACCATTTGAAAACATATATGCTAACACGTCATGACACCCAAAAAGAAACAGCTATCACAATACAGTGGTTTAATATTTGTTTCTCTATATCATCGTTATTTCCCTCTCCTTCATCGGTAGAAATATACAAAAAAAATGGCTGAAATATGAGAACCGGTCACAAAGCATAAAACAAAAAGTTCGTTATCCGAAGCATAAAAAAAAGTAACTAGGAGGAAGAGAATTACGCCCTTCCCGGTCATATCTGTTCCTTGTGACTTTGTCTTGTAATCACACAGAATATATATACTGTACTTACTAGCTACGTTCTCGCGCACCTCCTATCATTCCATCAATGATTTATCCTACAGCTGGTCCACATTTTCACGAAGAAATAATAAAAGTCAATATTTTAATCACAGCCAGCATTCTAACTACTAATTAGTTATACTAGAAACCACATCCATTACGAATTTCGACAGATAATCCGCTACATACGTCATATCGGAAACCGGGTTATATTTACGTGCTGCAAGAAATATGTTACATAGATAAAGCATCAGATAGATATGCAGCCAAACTGTTCAATTTTCCACTCTCGTGTAAATGGACAGTATTAACATACTCGATCTGATGAAAAAAAAAATCAATGGCGTACAAACATGACTATCTTAGTAACGAAGATTTAGTAAAGAGGCTTATATATTCAGAAACAAGATCAAGGTTTGGCTGTCTGTAGTGTCAACTTTATGTGATCAAAGCTGACAAAATGCTCTCGTTATTACCACACAAATCACTATAGACAACACGGACTTCTGTCGAACCGCGATTCGTCAACGGATTTTGCTGTGACAGTGCAGAATGCCACTCCACCTTGATGCTTAAGTTAAAAAAAAATACAGCGCCTGACAAAACGAACGTGAGACTCAAACTCTAATTATTTAAATATATGCTAGAACAAGTTGCTGACACTGATCTATGAATTACACGTTTTCTGCCTGAAGCAATGTCAAGTCAAAAGTTTAAAAACAATAATCTTATAAGAAGAGAGAGAAAAAAACACGTGAAGGGCGTGTCAGTTAGACTGACGGAGCAAGCATAACCTTTGTTTGTAGTATCTGTCAATATTGAATTATCGAAATTCATGTTAAATGTCTAACTTTATTAACACTCCTGATTTCTCCTTCCAACCTTTCCTGTCGATTACGTCATTGTTCTACCAGTTGGTAGACGTTTCGTTGCGTTACGAAAATGCAGAGTTGTGATTAATTATTCAAATCCGCGTTATGTTTTTGTGCGTCAGGCATTATTATTATTTGTTCTAGTTTGAGAGCCGAATGTCTTATTTGTTGTATTAAAAAATAGGTATTTACTGAAAACCACGTTAGGTGTAGGACATAGTAAAAATGTGTTTTTCGGTTACTTTTTTGCTTACATTTATTGTTTGTTGTTAAACGCACAGCTACATAATGGGTTATTTGGGTGCTCTGACCATCGCAGGTTTCGAAATACAATTTTTAGCGTTATAAGCCCTCAGACTTCCCGCACAGCCACGGGAGTTTTTATTTGACTTTACTTGCTTGTTTGTTATTGTTAAATGCAAAGCTATCCAATGGGCTATATGTGCTCGATTTTTAGCGTTATAAGCCCTCAGACTTCCCGCACAGCCATCAAGGAGGGAGATTGCTTTAGAGATGGACAAGTTATCCATGATCTATGAATTTTTAAAAATTATATATTAAGTCTACAAACTGATTGACAAGTTTTGTTTTTTTCAATATTAGAAGATTTCCGAATCAGATACGATAAAAAACATCATTTTCTATGTTTTGTAAAAAAAAGTGTTCGATAGAGGTTTTGATTTTTTTTCAATTGTTAAACTTTTCACGTGTGATATACCAAATACGGTTTTAGTTGTTAAACTTTTCACGTGTGATATACCAAATACGGTTTTAAGATAAATTATAAAAAATGAGTAGATAAATATCTGGTTTCTTCTGAATCTCTGTTCTATAATTGTTACGACATTCTTTAACAGCAAAAATTTCCATTTCAAGATTCTTGCTCATTTATATCACAAATAACGTGTTACAACATATACACTGTCAACAAACCGAATATTTCAAGCTGATAACAGTTTTATGTTATCTGGTATGAGTGTACCATATTGTATTAAATTACCGTCATGGCTTTCAATCAAGTTTGATGGGAAAGCCGAGTCTGATTTAATGAAAGGTAAAGATCAAGGTAGAAGTAAGATAATCACTGAATTCTTAGAATAAGAACATTAATCTATAGGGTTCTCAGAATCTGTTCCTTACACAGGTTCGGAGATCAGAAACATTCTTGATTACTGGAGAATAGTTTATTAACTGAAGATGTTTTAGGGATATACATATGTATATGTTACTGTTGTTAATGTTCAATCATTCTGTTCACCAACATTAACCGTCAGGGGGAGATATGATACTGTCAGTGTTAACCATATCGTTCATCAATATTATATGTGGTTGGGATATACGTTAATGTTTATAATATTACCATATCACACATTAATGCTAAATGGTGGTGGTACTATTATTATATCAATGCTTAACCTGCTAAGGATATGTGCTACTGTTGGTGGTATTACCATATAACACATCAATGCTAAATGGGTTTGTTGTTCGTATTATCATATCAATGCTTAATCTATTAAGTACATAAATGGTACTGTTGGTGATATTACCATATAACACATCAATGCTCAACTTGTTAGGATTGAATGGTATGGGTTTTGGTATTACTACACTGTTCTTTAATGCTTAATTTATCAGGGATGAATGGTATGGGTTTTGGTATTACTACGCTGTTCTTCAATGCTTAATTTATCAGGGATGAATGGTATGGGTTTTGGTATTACTACACTGTTCTTCAATGCTTAATTTATCAGGATGAATGGTATGGGTTTTGGTATTACTACGCTGTTCTTCAATGCTTAATTTATCAGGGATGTACATGGTACACTACTGTTTGTTGTCATATCATATCGTTCATCAAATGCAGATATATTTTAAGAAATAGTTATATAACTAATAAGACGCTGCCTCTTCTGTCCGTGTAAAACCATTTAGGGTATAAAATAAAAATAATCAAGCCTTACCTCTAGTTTACAAAAGGAGTTTACTCCTATATCAGCACTTAGGTGTGTATGCAAGTTCTGGTTGACGATCCGTTTGTTTGTTTTTTAAGTGCATGCATGATATCTCGAGTTTAGGGTAATGCTTAAAGCTATCACGTTAAACAAATATATTATTCAAAAACCGAGAATGATTTAAATGGTTCAGCTGATATAAAATTAAAAGCCAACTTCACACACAAGTGGCGCAAAATGAACATCGTTTCTTTCAGAATTTCGTACAAAGCTAGAGGACTATCTGCGTATTGCTATCCCTAATACAAAGTTAGAGGACTATCTGCGTATTGCTATCCCTAATACAAAGTTAGAGGACTATCTGCACATTGCTATCCCTAATACAAAGCTAGAGGACTATCTGCACATTGCTATCCCCAATTTTGAGCTGATGATAATTTCGCGCAAAGCTAGAGGACTATCTGCGCATTGCTAACCCTAATTTTGAGTTGATGACAGACTACAGCACCCACCGCCAACTCTTGGGTCACTACGGTATGATCGAATAGAAGGATTTGACTGCTACTCTTATAACATACACACGACCAGAAAGAGCGGAGCCCGTTTTATCGGCAACGGGACATGAACTCAATTTTCTCAAGTACCAGTAAATAAAAATATACTACATATTAGTAAAAAAACTAGCACAAACTTCACGAAAGCCATAAAAAATTCTCAATTCCTCTAAATTATTTAAAACAAATTCTTTCTCGCTTCCTGCACAATGATAATTAATCACTTTTTTTTACCATATCATAGGAAGCAGTCCTGTTTTGAGAACAACAAAATAAAAGAAAAATAACAATTTTCTGTTACTTCCCGCACAATAGAATTCAATCTTTTGTTGTTGGTGTTGTTGTTTTGACGGTGGTGCAGGATTAAAAGTTATTTTGCAGTAAGTTTTATTCCCCTACATCATCTGAGTTAATCTCTTCTTTTAGGCTCAAAATAACTTGTTTTCTGTGCAGTATAATATATCATCCTGTCCTGCTTCAAGGCTTATAACGCTAAAATTCTGGGTTCGATCCTCCCACCGGACACATCGTTGATAGCCCATTGTATAGATTTACAATAAAACAAAAAAATTTGTCCTACACACACACACAAATAACCCAATGTTTGTTTGTTTTTGAATTTCGCGCAAAGCTACACGAGGGCTATCTGCGCTAGCCGTCCCTAATTTAGCAGTGTAAGACTAGAGGGAAGGCAGCAAGTCATCACCACCCACCGCCAACTCTTGGGATACTCTTTTACCAACGAATAGTGGGATTGACCGTCACATTATAACCCAGTGCATCCTTTCATAACGTAATATTACTGAGAATACATACAGAAAATATAAACGAAGTGCGGAAATATTTAGTTTGTTGACGTGAAACACTTCCTTACCCATCAAAATCTAACAATATCTAGTTTACGATAAAACGTCCAGTATTTCACAATACAATAACACCTTATCCTTCGCCACAGTACTCTGTACTCAACTGCGCCACCACCGATCGAGCAAGTGACACATTCCGAGTTTTGGTAGAGGGAGAAAGGCCTCGTCAGCTCTGGGCATAGAAGATATAATGTGATTGACAAAATGTTGTATATTATTCTTCATTTTCATTCTTAAAATGTTTATGTACGAGTTTGAAATTCCTACAACGAATCGAATGGTCTTAATACTATCTATGCTTCTCTGTTCTCTTTGTAAGGATTTAAATGTGTGTGTGTGCGAGTGTACAAAACGTAATCTGTCATCTCTAAATTTTAGTTTATATGCTTAGTGTGTGTGTGACGCGTTACAAACAGGTATTCGTCTGCAGACTCTACATTTCAAATGAATATTTACGGCTCGGTGGACAAAAGACACACTTATAATCGTTTCATACCTGCAAGTTTAATTTACTGCTGATTTATCACGTATAAATATCCGCAGCTCTTCTACGGATCACATTTTCAATCACGCTTAAGAGAATCAGTCATCTAGTGATCCTCCAGAGGGATAATACAGCACTAAGTGGCAATGGCAATTATCTAGAAAAGAAAGCGACAAGAGGCTGGCTTTCTAAAATTCCAATTAGAAGCAGGCCTAACCGATGATTTAAAGTTCCTGTCATGTTAAGAAAAGCGCAGTGTGCACACAGATATTGAGATAACCAGTTGCAGATCACCGATAGCTTTGAACTGACAGCTTGGACGGAGCTTTAAACGTAAAGTAGAAGAAAAAAAGACACGAATAAAAAAATATCGTGGAACTCTTAAGAACGGCCTAGATTCACGCCTATAAACACAAAATTGCCTGATTAATTAGTGACCAAGAACTGACAGGTTACAGCTTGAGGCAGTCCAAACTACTCTCTATATGACAGGTCATAAAATATTATAGTTAACCTATAAGAATATGACGTTTCTTCAAAAGTATTATGTAGATCAAACAAGGCACAATGTTGAAACACACCGATCACACGACATCAAAATTGGATAGTGTAGAAATGTTATCGAAACTGAATATCAAAAAAGCAATCAAAATTGTTCAATCTACCTTATATGGTTAGAGGTTCGTGTTTTATTTCTACCACGACCAAAGTCACGTTGGACTTTAAGATTTGATCTTACAGGAAGTCATGAAATTAGCATACATTTTACTCCGAGTTTGTTTGTTTGTTTGTTTTTGAATTTCGCGCAAAGCTACACGAGGGCTATCTGCGCTAGCCGTCCCTAATTTAGCAGTGTAAGACTAGAGGGAAGGCAGCTAGTCATCACCACCCACCGCCAACTTCTGGGATACTCTTTTACCAACGAATAGTGGGATTGGCCGTCACATTATAACGCCCCCACGGCTGAAAGGGCGAGCATGTTTGGTGTGACGGGGATTCGAACCCGAGACCCTCAGATTGCGAGTCGAGTGACTTAACCACCTGGCCATGCCGGGCCCTTACTCCGAGTTATCCCACTAAATTAACAGGAACATTTTATTTTGTTATCCAGGTATATTAACAAGAATATTTTACGAGTCTGTGTATGTTAACACGAAAGTTTCACGCATATTTTCCCCGTATATTAGTATATATTTGTGTGAGTTGCCCCTCTACGTTAACAGAAACGTTTTACGTGTTATCCCCGTATGTTAAGAAAAATACCAGAGAACAACGAAAGATCGGTTTTCTAAACCCACTGTACTGTGGTGTCAAATTTACTTTCAAAGGACAATACTATTCAGAGCTCGTTTTAATTATTGTGTTGGTTCAAACATTTACTATAAAAACTAAAATAAATGTGCCCGACTTATTTCTATGTAACTAAATATGAATTAAACAGGTAACTTAGTAACGAAGATTTGTATTTGTAACCACAAACAAATACAAGCTACACATTTCCGCACTACTACCAAAAGCACTGTTAAATTCTGTTCACTGTGCTGTAATATCAACAAGGAGCTAAATCCCACGAATAACGGATATCTATGGAGAACTGATCCAAATTTCTCTGTGCAACTGTGTTCCCTCCTGTTGTCACATAAAACCAAAATGAAAAACGAACTGATTGCAATGAGTGAACGAGCTCAAAAACAATAATAACAGTAGAAATGGCAGGCATTTAATAAAAGCAAAGTATCACTTTTTGTTTTGTCTTTTATACATGAAAACTGTACACACCCAAAATGCTACTCGGTGTACAGACAGCTTCCCATCATTCAAATGGTATTTAATGAAACTATGTAACGTTGTTATTAACATTTTATAGGCAGTTAGTGCTACCTGATTTGACAGAACCATCTCATTAAGAAGAGGGTCAATGACCAAAATTGGTTTCAGTGACGCATTTCAGGAATATGCAGATCCACACACCTAGAGGTTACGAGTTCAAAACACATTTAAGATCGAGTTCGTGACCTGCAAACTACCTGGATATTCAGTGCGTTTTTGTTTTGTTTGTTTGTTTTTGCTGTTGTTGTTTTATTCGCCGTAAAGCTACAAAGTGGTTATCTACCATCCGCAACTTTGAACTGATATACTAAAGGGAAACGTGCTACAGACAACAGCACCCACTGCCCAATATTGGGCTACTCTAATCGAAAAATGGGAGTTCATAACCACTCTTATAATGCACTTACTACCACGGAGTATGGAGTTTGAATCACGGCCTCGGATTCAAAGTTCTGAACGCCAGTTTTACACCAAACCAGGCGCCGGTAATACAGATACATCGTTATAATGAGGTGCTCTATACTGATTATAGTCCTTAAGTTTGAAACTACATCACATCTGATAAAGATACACCGTTTTAATGCGGGGCTCTACACTGATTATAGTCCTTAAGTTTGAAACTACATCACATCTGATAAAGATACACCGTTTTAATACGTGCTCTACACTTATTATAGTCCTTAAGTTTGAAACTACATCACATCTGATAAAGATACACCGTTTTAATGCGGGGCTCTACACTGATTATAGTCCTTAAGTTTGAAACTACATCACATCTGATAAAGATACACCGTTTTAATGCGGGCTCTACACTGATTATAGTCCTTAAGTTTGAAACTACATCACATCTAACTTAAGGCTAAACGGGTGTACATTTTGTTCAGACAAGAAATCATCATGAACACGGAGGAGCAACTAAGTTATTATTAAATACTGCACCTACAGTTACCACTTTCTACTTCTCACATAAAGCATCTATTAGATCTTCTTACCCTTCTCATAAAGTGGATGTCACTTCTTTACCTCTCAGAACGGCTCTTAAAAATCTTATTCTTATAAAAACCAGGTGGTACTTTCTGTAGTTCAAAGAGAAGTTAAAATAGCCAATATTTTACAAGAAACTGTTATAATATTCCTTAGTTTTTAAATGTAGCACCTAACACTTTATGTACTTCTCAATGAACCGTTGTCGATCTCTACTTCCCAGGGGACGGTTGTCGATTTCTGTTACTTCCCAAGGGACGGTTTGTCGAATGTGGTTATTTGAGAGCAAAGCCACGGTGGGCTATCTCCTGTGTCCACTGCGGGGAATCGAACCCCGGATTTTAGCTGTGTAAGTCCATGGACTTACCGCTGTCCCACCTGGGGACGACGGTTGTTGATTTCTGTTACTTCCCAAGGGGCAGTTGTCTTAACAACCAGCATCTACCATCTGTATTTTTAAAGAGATGGTTGCCACTTTCAGAAGTTTCCAAGAGACAACTGCCACTTCCTCTGGTCAATAACAAAAAATATCTAAAGTTCTAGAATTTCTATCTTAAATGGTACATATATATATATTCAAAATATCAATATTTATACTTGCAAAATAAAAATTATACCAACCCCGTTTGTAAGCAACTATAAACTTTAATAGTTTGAAACTACTGGGAAAGGTATGATAATACGATAGATGGTGACTCTATATGATACGGTGTGAAATACCTCAAGTAGGGGTCAAGAGCTTATAATACGATAGATGGTGACTCTATATGATACGGTGTGAAATACCCCAGGTAGGGGTCAAGAGCTTTTGTTTGTTTGCGGAATTTCGCGCAAAGCTACTCGAGGGCTAACTGAGCTAACCCACCTTAATTTTGAATTATATACTAAAGGGAAGACAGCTAATCATCACCACTCATCGCCAACTCTTGGATTACTCTTTTGTCAACGAAAAGTGGGATTAACCTTCACATTTTATGCCTCCACGGCTAAAAGGGCGAATACGTTCAGTGAAGGAATTCGAACTGGCGATCCACATATTGCAAGTGGAGTGTCCTCACAACCAAGTCACGTAGGCGCGAATCAAGAGTTAAAGCCAGGAATGTTTTTCTACATTTTAGAAATATTTTTTTGCTTTTCAGAAGAAGAAAGCTAATTTTGGTTTAGCAGACGTGACAACATTTCACAATAAATAAACTTAGTATTCCGAAAATTGTTTAATCTGGAAGTCTAAGTTCAAGGGAGATCCAGTTCAATCTACACTTTGATCAACATGTGTTATTGGGTTATACTAGTTTAGGAGAATTCCACTCTTCATCAGTAACTCTGAACACAAGTTAATTAAAGAGAGATAAACTGGGCCTATATCATAGCGATTGACGAATGAAGGTCGTTTCTGATGAAAAGATTGATTTAAACGTTCCAGTTGCTGACTATAGATCTCTGCATTGACAGTTCGCTGTGGATTGAGGAGTTCGAAATGTCCTTTGATGTCCCACCAAATGCAAAGCATCACTTTCTGTGGAAGGAGTCCAGGTTTTTGGGTCGGAAGTTGTTTTTTTTTTTTTGTTGTTGTTGTTTTTTGTCTAGGACTGGGCCATTGTTTTTGGCGTTTAATATTCGCATAGAGAATCCGTTTTTCACCACCGGTGA
>NW_013669250.1:27388-37239 GCF_000517525.1 Limulus polyphemus
GCCTTGGGTTAGATTCAACAAACGTCTTCGGAGCATCAATATCAATTCCAACATGCCATCACAGTTTTTAAGGCTAAAGTCACCTGATCGAAATTTGCTGAACCATCGTTAAACTTACGAACGTTCAAAACATTTCCATAAACTTATTTGATATTCTTTGTGGCTACAGAAGCATTGTTTACCTTCTTGTATTCAAACAGCATTACATGCCGAATGTGTGTCTCCTCGTGCCATCACTATAAGGGATTAGAGTATACTAAACTTTACACATTATATAGGCTACACTAACGTGATGTTTAGACGGTTCGTTTTAACTATTATATGTAATGTACTTTTTTGGGGGTGGTTAATGAAAGTGTTCCAAAACGCGACATCAATTTCTTCACGACCTAATATTTGTTAACTACTGACTGATCATGTGAACTCACTATAGTTCCCACTTGTTTGTTACCCACTGTCTGTCCACGTGAAGTCACTAGCTTGAACGTACGCGATATCCACTAACTTAGGAGGTTACCACCATCTACGATACAATTGTTAATGGCTGACTGAATGACGCCTAATACCTGAAAACCACCATTTATCCAATTACTCAGCGATAACAAAAGAAAATTGTGTTGTCAATATTTCTAAAAAGAAACAACGATGTATCTTACCTATGATTATAATACATGACAGATTTCTTTCGTTATAAAAGCATTACTTCCCGAAGAAGTAGAATCGATAAGCTTTCGACATTATCAATGAAAGAAAGCACTGAAAACTGCCTTACCGTCAACAGCTTCTAGAAAATATTCTGTTAACAATGGTTGTATAAAAAATATTATTCACAACTGTCACAGCAATTTGTTTGTTTTGGATTTCGCGCAAAAATACACGAGGGTTATCTGCGCAAGTCATCCCCCCTAATTTAGCAGTGATAGAACAGAGGGAAGGCAGCTAGTCAACACCACCCACCGCCAACTCTTGGGCTACTCTTTTATCAATGAGTAGTGGGATTGACTGTCACATTGTAACGTCCCCACGGTTGAAAGGGTGAGCATGTTTGGTGTGACGGGGATTCGAACCCGCAACTCTCATACATTTTAATATTCACATCGTTTGTTAATGGAGTATTTGAATACACTTTGTTCATTTCTTTCATCTATCTTGTGGTTTGCCCAGCAACTAACTAGCATCATTCCTGTTTAAACTTCATTTATTTTCAGTTAAGATTGTCAGCTAGCTCGTCCATTACTTATACTGTTCATAGGCGGCTCATTTATTACGTCATTTAACGTGAGTTTCAGTTCATTTATAAGGGAGTTAGTTTACTATATATATAGAAGCTCGTTTGTTGGTCAGCACCCTAACATTTATAATGAGTACAGTTTTTGTCTTATTATTGTTTTATGTTCACAATGTTTACCTCACATAACACCTTACTTTAAACTACAACTGAAACAACGTTAAAAAGTTATTCAATCTTGTCTGGAAATCACATTTTCACGTGGAAGTAAAAAAATATGCGCTGTTGAACCATGAATTACGGAGCCATGGTTAATGTTCTGATATCAAGAACCCAAGATAACGAAACAATATTGTTCAATAATGTTATGTTGGTTATTGTTAGATTAGAGTCATATTTAATGTTCTGGTATCAAGAACCCAAGATAACGAAACAATATTGTTCAATAATGCTATGTTGGTTATTGTTAGACTAGAGTCATATTTAATGTTATGGTATCAAGAACCAAAGATAATGAAACAATACTGTTCAATAATGCTAGAGTCATGGTTAATGTTCTGATATCAAGAACCCAAGATAACGAAACAATATTGTTCAATAATGCTATGTTGGTTATTGTTAGACTAGAGTCATATTTAATGTTCTGGTATCAAGAACCCAAGATAACGAAACAATATTGTTCAATAATGCTGTTTTAGTTATTGTTAGACTAGTCATGGTTGATGTTCTGTTTGTTTGAATTTATACACAAAGCTACACAATGGGCTATCTGTGCTCTGCCCACCACGAGTATCGAAACCCGGTTTCTATGATGTTCTGATATCAAGAACTCAAGATAAGGAAACGATATTGTTGATTAATGCTAGTTTCGTTATTTTTAGACTTAACGATTCGAATTAAAATTTACACGTTGAAATTTATATGGCTAAAGCCGAAGTTTCGACTCACAATAATCACACACTATTAGTTTCTTTATATAGCAACCTCGGTGACAGAACGGTAAGTCTTAGGGCTAACAACGCTACAATTCGAGGTTTTCCACCTGCTGTAGGTAAAGCGCCGATAGCCCATTGTGCTTAAAAACAAACAAACGGCTATAGTCAGCTCTCTCTATTATAATTTTTCAAGTCAAATCTGCGGATTTCAGTGCGAGAACGATTGATGCGGTTTTAGTGTGTGTTTGATAATAAGTATAATGAGAACAAAAATCAAATGATTTTGTTTCTATGAATTTAACATGTTAAGACGAAATTCAAACACCATACCTATGTGCACCATAAATCGATACCAATAACACCTCAGCAGACACATCAGTAGAGAGTTCTATAGAAGCAAACTAACATCGAAAAGAAAACAAGTTTCAACTGTAAATTGACTCTAATTAACATATAAAAAGGAAAGTGTATGTGTTTTTATAGCAAAGCCACATCAGGCTATCTGGTGTATCCACCGAAGGGAATCAAACCCCTGATTTTAGCGTTATAAATGCGGAAGACCTACCGGGGGACTAAGAAGGAAAGAAAACAATAAAGGGTGACAAACATCAGTCTCTAAGTACACTGGATTACAGTTATAATTTTGTCCTCCATAACCGGGGGACTAAGAAGGAAAGAGAAAAAAAAAGGGTGACAAACATCAGTCTCTAAGTACACTGGATTACAGTTATAATTTATGTCCTCCATAAAAATTATAAATAAAAGCTGTTGAATTTAGTAAAAAGTTAAATTATGAATGCATTCCGAAACTGCTGTTAAATCTATAACACGATATTTATTTTATTGGAATACTGTGCCATGCTGTCCATTTCCAATTTATTGGAAAAATACCTTTAGAAAATATTCGTTGAACTTTTGAAAATATATTTATATTTCTAATAAAGTGTAGTTTAAAAAATATCCACTCGTGTTTCCCGTGTTAAATTGTTAACACTATATTTCGGGCTTGATCCACATTTGGCTGGATTAGGATCCACTAACCTTTCTTTGCTCAGTTTCGTTAAAAAAAAAAAGGAGGGGGAGGTAATTTTCTTATATTTTTACGAACAACAGCCCACTAACGGCTCAGCAATAACTCTGCAGGTTTACGGGGCTAAAGATCGGATTTCGATATCCGTGATGGCAGAGCACAGTTAGCCCATTGTGTAGCTTCGTGCTTAACAATAACCAAGCCAAAAACAAGTTAGATATTTGAAATAGAGATCTTCTTGTAATTATCCACGTTAGTTAATTAGATTTGTTTGTTTTTCCTTAACTATCGATCGACTTTATAAAATATAAATAAATCACACACGATGAAATAATAGATAAATCACCAAACAGGGAAACTAAAAATCCGCATACTGTCCATATATTCTCTATAACGTATAAAAAAGGTTGTGAAATTCAAAAGACTAGCCATTTAAAAGGATAGTAAAATCAACGCTGATGACGATTTAAGACAAACAAAGGAATGAGCTTGAACATACGTAAGTGCTCGTGATCTCCTTGGGGGAACACCCCTTCAATAACAAAATATACATGCATATTTATAACAGAATTAACAAAGACAAATACAAAAATGTAAATGACAATAAAGTTGTTGTTCGTGAAAAAGCTGAAAGGCGGTTAGTCAACAACACCCACCGCCAACTCTTTGGCTACTCTAAATGAATAGTGTAATTTGACCACTACTTTTATAACGCACTCACGACCCCAAAGAGCGGAGCACGATTTTTAGAGGGGGGGCAGTGAGGCGCGAACCACGAATCCATAGTCCGACACATCAACCACTTGGCCGCGCTCGGGCCACGTGATCATAAAGAACTCACTGTTTCCGTGACATGGCTCAGCTGACATCACTTAAAGCGGACACTCGATATACGCAAGAAGGTGGAGCTGGAGCCACCACGACTGTTCACATCTGACCACATACGACCCTCCTGTCGCCACTTGAGAGGGGAGGGAGATTTTAATAAACAAATCGTTCGGCTTGTCAACTTGAAATGCTGAATCTACGTGTTCCCTTATATGTCTATATTAACGCAGTCCGAGCGTGAAAGACCGATGACTAAACAAACATTCCCAAAGAATCTGTAGGAAGGATAGATAGGGTTAGTTCGGGTAACGTCTAAAGTTCCTAATCAGCTTCCTTATTCGTACTATCGTGTACCCACCAGGCTTCAACGTTTCATGTTGAAGTACCTGCTTGTTTATATTCCTCTGGTCGTTTTATACTTGAGGTTCAGCAGACGGATAACGGTTTTCAAACTTCTTTATTAATAATGTGTACTAAAAACGATTGAACAGACAGGCTTTCTTTGAGATACCACCCTTACCAACATGCCCTACTTCGATCATCTAAATCTATAGAGATATTAGCATTTTTATTTTTGTCTCGAATAAGTTATAAAAATAAAATTACTACACACATAATAGGGTGTTTTATATATATATATATATTATTTTAATACAAAAAGGAAGAAATTTTACCCATTTTATTTCCCTAGAGGGGTCGCATGTTATAACCTCTCGTACCACTATACAGTAGTGTTGTCTGTCAGTCAGTCAGTCAGTAGACACTAAAATTATGTTACGGAATGCTTAACGTTGCAATTTTTACTGCAGTGACGTCAATAAAACATGCGCATGCCATGAATCACGATAGGAATTATGCACTCTGTAGCCTACAACACAGCATAACATATGAATATCAAAAGCAAGAAATAAAGATATTTGTTACTCTTAATTTGGCTTTATTTAATCTTCAAACAGAGCACTTTCGGGGACGCTCGAGATATACATCCAGTGTATATATACATATATGTATAATTTGACACTTATAAAACCGTGCTAAAATAATTCTTGCGATTTTCTTTTGTCTTATTCCTTCTCATTTCTTCCTAAATATAAGAATAAATTCGTATTTGAATAGGTCAATATAAGGTCACATAGAAGACCTACAAATCTATATTTAATGAAACAAACACATGCATAATGTGACTTATATACAGAAACGTCCATATCTTCTTATCAACCAATATCGTGCTGTATGTTCTTTTTTACGTTTTCCTTGCACAAACTTTCACAAGTTCTGTCAGTAAAGCAGTAACAACCAAAACAAAGTGCACAACCACCTGTAACAACTAAAACTAAAAATGGCGTTTCATTGTAATATAGTAAAAAAACGGGTAGATTGTTCGAGAATTGCACCACGAGACCTACAAAAGGCCACAATAGGCCGCTTGGAAGAGTGATTGTATTTTTATATTTTCGTTGTTGAACGCGGATGCTGTGAGTAACAGTACGGTTTTCAATCTTAATTGGGTCATTATTCTGTACAATACGAGAGATTTACTAAAAGTCTCCGTTTACTGGATAACCTCTACATACGTCAGAACGGAAGTTGGTAAACAACATCCGCTTCCGGGACGACAGCCTGAGAGCACTAAAACGATGTCTTGGCTATTACGTCAGCAAAATAACCGAGGTTTTGTCTCTTTCTTCAAGCATCTTTCACAATAAAAGCTGTTTACAATAAGACAATAAACGGAATATCTACATATTTCAAACTAATGAACTTTCATCGGGTTTATTACAATTGTCACCAAAATGTCCGGTACCGGATGCGAAAACCTGGTTTAGTAAAAATAACGTTCGTGTTGACGTCGCGTCTGTTGACTGAGTAACATCAAACCAAAACATCATACAAGGAATGCGGAAGTGATACCGTTTGTTTCGGGTAATGGCGCAAAGCCACAGTACGTTAGCCGTCCAAAAATTTGATCTGATAAACTAAACGGAAGCAGCTATAGCACCCTCCGCCAACTCTTGGGCTACTCTTATTGAATACTGAAATTTTCCGTCACTCTTGTAACGCAATTCCGAAGTGCGTAGCGCGATTTTGCGGCAACGAATGCAAACCATGGACCTTCAGATTCACGGTCCGGCAGGCTTGTCTCTAGGTCAGACCCTGCCAAGGAGCTTTACTATCTTACTTACTTTAGGCAAATGATATTCTAACAGTAGCTAAACCTTCATAAATTTATTCACACCAAAATGATAACAAAAACACAATAGCTTTCGAAAAGTATTATTTTTCTTTGTGTGCTAATTTTTCTTAAGGCGATGAATTTCTGCTGTACAAGTTTACTTTCCTGGTATAACTAACTCTTGTTGTCATTCCTTCTTTAGCAACTTAACAAAAACAAACACATTTCAACACGTCAAGATTACGTCACGTTATTTTTCTCTCAAGAGTTCAATCAAATGCTACCTTTTTGAATTCTTATTGGTACTTTCTCCACGATTTTTATAACTTACTAGAAATTCAAACTGTAAAAAAACCTTAAAGCCGTATCACAATAAAGTAAGACTTGGTAAGTTAGTAAGAATATTTTACTAACTCGAGTTTTATCGTGTTATCTGTATCTCTGGGCTTAAACTTTAGTTCTGCCAATATTTCTAACGTAATATTTGTCTTCCAACAGCTTAGATAAATGAAACATAGATATACCAAGCACATTAAAGCATATAAACAAAGAAAGGCTAAAACAGATATATTTATCTTCCAACAAGCTGTAAAAAAGATCCCTTGAATCCATAGACAAATTATTAAGCTAGCAGTTAATATATTTCTTTCAAATTATAACGGTGGTATCCTGCCGAAATTAAAGTTAAACAATAAACAACAACTTTATATTGTAACTGAAACTGTTTAAAGGTAAACAATAAATAATGACTTTATATTGTAACTAAAACTGTTTAAAGTTAAACAATAAATAACGACTTTATATTGTAACTGAAATTGTTAAACAATAAATAACGACTTTATATTGTAACTAAAATTGTTTCAGTTTCCTTTTATCAATTAACTCTAAGCTAAAGTGTCTAAAATCAGGACTGACGATAGCGGGTGAGGTGGAGAGCAGAAGTCCAGGTGCCCTGAAATGCCGTTGCTCCCAAGCTAATGTTGTTCATTAATCTAATTTTAGAGTCGGCCCCATTATATAGACACTGGATCCCCCAATTAAGAAAAGGTGGAGCCAGGACTGTCTCAAGTAGATATTACCCCAATGTTTTTCATTTAGCCTCTAATCAACTTTCTGTTCCTCTATCTCAGACCACATTTCTCAAATAGTTTTCCACAATCTGATAAGACATCGAATTGATGCTCTACCGCATTGTTTTTCTTCTTTTAGAATTTCAACTCACAATTTTTTAAATATGTGTGTATTAACGTGTATACACGTCCGATTCGTATGACGTCAACAACACCCCTCATGTGTTTACGACTCAACTGCTCATCTCTTGAACACTTTCCTTGTTAATTTCTTCAAACACTTTAATGTTCTATTCTCAGAACTTTGTCTTATGTTACTAGTCTTTATCGTGTACTTATTTCCTTGAGGAGTAGATCCACTAGAAACTTCTCGTGCGAGTTTTGTGTTCATCACTGATCCCGTGTTTGACTTTTCACCACTGCTTGCTTCTCCTATAATATTCTCTGTTTATACTTCTTGTGTAACTCCACGACATTTGGTCTTATCTTTCTTTCACGAACCCTTCAATTTTCAGGTCTTCTTTTATGTCTTCTCTACGTTCGTGGGTAAAAGAGAATTTATCATCACATCACGAGGCTTCTTGAACACCCCGAGTTCTATTTTTAATCGTTGGCACAATCGTCTTTGTTGACGAATAATTTGGTCAAAAAGAAACATAATAATATTTACTTATAACAAAAAAAAATTGTAGAAAACTGGAATAACATTCAACAACTAAAAAAGGGGCAGTTTGGAAATTGTTAATTAGAATGTATTTTTTTTTTTACCATTCAAAATATCTCCCGGTAGGTTAGCAGAACGTTTACAAAATTACAAAGCAGAAAATCCAGGGGTTCGATTCCTCATTCAAGAAAACTGGATAAAAGCAAAATCACAGGCATAATCGATACCATACGCAGAAACAAGTAAAATAAACCATCCTGAACTAGGCTAAAGCACCCGGATATGAAATAGCTTCCAGGATTTATGATAGCCAAACAATCTCATGAATAAAGAGGTTAATACGCATCCAATTTTCCTTCTGAAAAGAAATCATTATTGAATCCTGCCCCAGAAATATTTAATGATGTATAGAAATGTTATATTTTGATTTATAAGTGTCTAGTGACATAAAAACAACCAGCCTCTTAATACCAGTATCATTCACCCTACTTCTTTGTATTAATATCCGAAACTTATTGTTAAATACATTATGTAATACTTTTACCTAAATCAAATGGGGAATTCCCTTCTTTACATATCACCTGTCTAATCACTGATGTAGACAACTGACAGTTTAGTAATTAAATCACTATCTAAGTAATTATCTATGTATATAGGGTGAAAACGCAACATCGACAGCCCCTTTTTTTTAACATTCCAAACCCAACACGCATACTTACTATCAAGGATTAATACCTAAACAAACTTGAGCTGAGGAAGAAAGCCTGGTACGAATGGTTCTGCTAAACTAATATTTCTTATATACCAATTTGTTGTTGTTTTCTTTGTACAAACTACACAACGGTGATCTGCACTCTGTCACCGCTGGGTTTGTTTGTTTGGTTTAGAGGAGACTTGCATCGGGCATATTTTACAGACGTCACTTCATTACAACTTGCAACATTAAGTGTCCCTTATGTGATATCATTTTAGTGTCTACTGACTAACTGACAGACAATACACTACTGTATAATGATGCGAATAGTTAAAACAGGTGATCCCCTCCGGGCGGCCTTCGGGGAAATAAACACATACAAACATACACACAAAGGAAACAATTCCATTCCACAATAATGTATTATTTTCAGCATACAAAAACCTTCTATGCCTTATAAAGTTATAGTTACCCTTCCTTCCTTATCTTAGAGATCGTAAAATAATATTGTATTGTTATATTTGCTGGGAAGTTTCAGTCAGCAACGGCACAGCTGTTAGTATTATAAGTTGTTGTTGTTATTGTTGTTTTTTACAGTGAGTTACCCCTGTAAACTAACTCGTGTGTTATTATTAGTTGCGTTAGCTACATGGTTTGGTTTGTTGTTTTTAAAAGATAAAGTTATTCGCCTGTCGCATTCTCTTGAACGTGTTCTTGTCTAAAGATACAGAAGCCTTTTGGTCTAGAAAGTGTGACGAAATTTCATAATTTAAAAGAACAATACTCCGAACAATTTTTTTTTGTCTATTTCTATAAAGGCACTTAATTAATTCAACTCATAATAGACAGATTATCATACAAGTCCTGAAATTACCGTACTTTTAGACATAGTTTTCCGAACTAATGCTAAATCAAATTTCTTGTGGGTTACAGAGTCCTGAATAACTTACGATTCAGAAAAAAATGCAAAAAATATATATATTATCAATATTTCAATTAATATCACTAATTACTGCTGGAGACCTCTATGATTTCACATCGAAAATAACCGATTTCACCCAATTTTTCATATTTTTTGTTTTTCAGTTCTTTACAATGAATGCTGTAGCAGCATAAGATTACTCGAATGTTCACTTTCTCGGTAGTGAATCTATATAAATAAACGTCAATATGTGTGTGTGCATATATATATATATATGTTCCTTTGTGTGTGTGTGTGTGTGTGTGTG
>NW_013669250.1:38215-47479 GCF_000517525.1 Limulus polyphemus
AAAGAGTTTTTATTTCACCCGTACAACGGACGGGTACTACAACTAGTGTTATATAAACAAGAAAGTAAGTTAGGGGTTAATAGCTGAGAAAGAGGGGACTTGTTACCTACCAGAAAACTAAGACAAAACAACAAAAAAAAAAACAGCAAATGCATCCGTGCGGTATTTTCTTCGTTGGCTTCACGAGGATAGCGGGACGTCGTGTATGTGCGCCATTCATCATGCACGTCTACTGCGAGACAATAAACATCCCTCTGCTTCGGCACCGATTTTATATAGTCAAAATGAAAATGTCTGCCAAACATGATTATTATAAAATTCATCTTTGGAAGTCCAGCTAAGTTCCTCTACCAAATTTCATCAAAATTAGTTTAGCCAGTTCCTTATAACGACTTGTGACGTCATACACCGGACAGGCAGACGGACAACTGAACATTTATCTATTTATAATAATAATCAGTTTTTGTCTGTCCTGAAAATGCGCGCACATCTTACAATCAAAATGTGCACGCATGCGCACTTCATTTCAACGAATGTAAAAATAATTTAGTTGACATTTTGTACAACAACATATTAAAAGCTTAAAGTTTTTATAAAAGTCTAACGTTAGGTCGTAGAATAACATTAAAATTATAAGTTTAATAATTCATAGTATTAAGTACGGTAAAGTTTAGCCCTAAGTAAACTAAAGCAAAAAATGTACACAAGTTACAGTGTTAATTTATCTTTTTATCGAATATAGGCTTAACAAATGTTAGGCCTAAGACAAATAGACTTATAGATTTCAGTGTCTGAGACTAGAAAACTCTTGCATTATTCTAGAAATCCCTTATTTAAATAATTACTGTTGCATTAAAAGATACTAATGTATTGTGGGTCTCTGCTAGTGTACATTCATGTACATTCCACTATAGTTTAACTTCCTTTTTTTTTGCTTCAGTTGTTGTTTTAGGTTTATCGCTTCTCTCGGTATTTCCTTAACATTTACCTGTTTAGGTAAAAGTGGGATTCCACATTAAGCTGTATGACTCAATCTCTTACGCTCAAGAAAAATCCTGAACTTGTTTGTTGTTAAGCGCAGTTACACAATGGGCTATCCGTGTTCTGCCCACCACGGGTATAAAAACCCGATTTTTAACGTTTTGAGCCCTCAGACTTCCCACTGAGCCACCGGTTGGAGTAGGGGGATGTTCCTGAGCTATACACTTGGGAGTGACTCACTGGTAAAATACGTTTTATGACAAACATAAATCTTTTGATGTCAAAAATGTTTCTCACACACGTTTTCCTTCCGAATTGCTCAGAATGGGTTGGTAGAAAAAATTTTATTGACTTATTGTCGTACATAAATACTTTAGCTTATAATGGGGCAAAATGTGTGTTGAATCATAACATGCATACAACACAAGATAAAACCAAACTCGGACAACACGCAGGAAGAGATTAGGTAAACAAAAAATGGCTAAAATCTCCATGGAAGTATGAAGGACTTGGTCAACTTAAAATAAGACGTACGCTATCATCGTCCATCAAAATCAGGCCCAACAGCACCAGGTTTGAAACAGACAAAATATATAAAATCATAAAATATATATATGTCTCTACCTAATAAGACCCTTGTGTTGTGTTGTTAAAATATAAAGGTCTATAACTAATGAATTCATTTAACACTCATTAGTCTGTTAAAACATAAAGGTCTCTAATAAATCCCATTAAAATTCCCCAGCATGTTAAAATATAAAGGTCTCTAATAAATCCCTTTAAAATTCACCAGCCTGTTAAAATATAAAGGTCTGTAATAAATCCCTTTAAAATTCACCAGCCTGTTAAATTATAAGTCTCTAATAAATCACTTTAAAATTCACCAGCCTGTTAAATTATAAGTCTCTAATAAATCACTTTAAAATTCTCCAGCCTGTTAAAACAAAGGTCTCTAATAAATCCCTTTAAAATTCACCAACATGTTAAAACATAAAGCTCCGTATATATTATACAGAAACTATAAAACAACTATTTATAAAATATTAAAATGCAAAGGTTTATGTGGGCTGGGTGTGGCCTAATGATTAAAGGTTCAATCCTACTATTCAGTCGGGTAACAGTAGCCCAAAAGTGGCGGTGGGTGCTTTTGATTAGCTGCCTTCCCTCCAGTCTATCAGTCCAAATTAGGGTTAACTGTGGAGATAGCTTTTTTTGTGTAGCTTTGTGTGGAAATTCTGAGACAAATAAATGTCCATATCGTAATCGTAATTCTCTCTAACTGCTAAAGTACACTCAGGTTCACGTTTGCGCAGAAATGACAAGATAATAACAAGATTTTCAAACAAGCAGGTTCACACATAGTACCTTGTAACATGCTTCGATACGCTCCATCGGTAACAGCGAAGATGTGGGGAGGAACTTCGTGTCTTTTCTTGCCCTTGTACAGATCAATCACTTTCTCTGTGTAGATCGGGAGCTTCTTGTAAGGGTTTACAACCACACAGAACAAGCCAGAGTAAGTCTAGAACAAAAAAAAAACATTGTTAATTCATAAATTTCATCTCTTGCCACGCGTAAAAATAAAATACAAGTAGAATTTGCTTTAATTGATATTCCAAATCCTCTTGATATATGCATCAGAAAATTATGTTCAAGGAAATGAATTATTTAGAAACCGTGCGTACAATACGAATACCTTTCTTAAAAATCACCTTTGCCCTTACAAAAGCAAATAGTAAATGTATACAAGAAATTTAAAATACTGGAAATGGGCATGGTTACAGTTTATTTATACAATCTTTGTGTCGCACTATTACCGCGTGAAATCGTGAAAAGAATCACGAAAGGTGTTGTGATTTCCTCCAGGATATGTATAATATATTTTCTTATCACGCGAAAACTGGAAAAAAAAACAAGCTGTGAGAACTTAAAGGCCTAGCATGGTCTGCAGGTCGCGGGTTTGAATCCTATTACCGAACAAGTTCGTCTTTCAAGCTGTAGTGACGTTATAATATGACGGTGGTATGTTCGGAGTCAGTAAGTATGCAAAAAAGGAAGAAATGCAATTAAAGAGGCCAATATTCACGGGCGAATGAAACATGGCCAATTTTGACACCAGAAAGACAGTGAAAAACATAGAAAAATCGAAAACTGTCTATATCACTCGTTGGGACTACTAGCAAGAAGGTATCTTTGTACCAAATCCCATATAAGTTGATTGATGTACACATGAATAGTTCACGAAAATCCCAAATTATGCTTTCCTCGCTGAAAAATTGAGCAAAAGACAAAAAAAAAAAGGTACTTTTTACCAAATTACGTGTAAATTGGCCGAAATACGGCGGATTGTCAAAAATCTCATAATTATGCTTTTTGTGGCATCTTGACCCCCCCCCCCATAATTATTAAAAATGGGTAAGTCTACCATTTTTGCTTGTCAATATGTGGGACCTGTACAAAAGAATCTTTATACCAAATCCCATATAAACTTGTCAAAATACGGCCTAATAATTAACCAAAAACCCTAAAATTATGCATTTTTGTGAGTTCTAACCCCTTCCCCGCTAAAAAGACTCAAAATAGCCAAATACAACTTTTTTTTTATGTAAATGTGTTGGGCTTATGAAAATATATATTTGTGTTAATTTTTATTTTGGTTGCTGTAAGTATGACCGCACAGGAGTTCAAAATATGTTTTTGGGTTCTTTGGACTCCCATAAAATCCTTAAAAAGGCTTAAACCAAAAACAAAAATTAAAACGAAGACTGGGCGTCCTGGATCAAAGTATAACCCTGCCAAGTTTTAAGTCAATCTGCAGAAAATTGAATAATGGCTGTCGACTGAAGTGTTTGGACGAAGACGAAATAATCGGAAAACGGTACGTCTCTTAGCGGAGCCATAATTACTTAATCTGGAGAATTGTGTATCTCACTTGAGTTCATTTTTACCAAGATATCTTTGACGACCTTTGCTATAAACCTGAATTAAAATTGAGACATGAAGAGTCTATAGTATTTTCGGTGCTACTATAGTAACGAGCTGGAGTTGGTCTACCCACGTAGAATATAAAATGGGGGAATCACGAAGACAAAAATTAGTATCGTTCTAGAGTTCAAGTTAAGAACATCAGTGTCGAAAAAAAGTTATTGTTCGTATAATGATGATTTATTTCTAAAATTATGTAAAATGTCACATTGTATATCACCAAAGCATGTGATGTAAAATTGTGACATGTAATATTCAAAGTGTACATCGTTTACTCAATAAATTGTTTAGCACATAATTTTATTTTACTTATATCAGAAAAATAGACCGCACGCTATAGTGTGAATATCCCGGTAGATCGCATACTATAGTGTAAACATCCCGGTAAACCGCATATTATAGTGTGAATATCCCGGTAGAACAGCACTCTATAATGTAAACATCCCGGTAGACCGCAAACTATAGCGTGAACATCCCGGTAGACCGCAAACTATAGCGTGAACATCCCGGTAGACCGCACACTATAGTGTGAATATCCCGGTAGACCGCAAACTATAGTGTGAATATCCCGGTAGCCCGCATACTATAGTAGCACCGTATTTTCCATACTCAAATATAAACAGACATGAACTGCATGGCTCACACCACTGCAGCCTTCGTACTAAGATATTACAGACACAAATGATCGAACAGCTTTTCCTGTAGACTTGGTTAACCTTTGACCTCGGTCTACTAAAACGGAATTGCTTCCTCACTTCCTGCCAAGTTTGTTAAAGTTCTTTATTTATACATCTCGAGTATTTGTATACACAGAGTACTAAATGACAATTAAAAGAAATTAACACTTAAATTCTCAACAATTCTATTCACGCCGATATCGCAGGGTAATGCCAATCTTTCACTAGTGTCCAATTGAATCACTGTTTCATACTTCAAAGAACGCCTTTCGCAATATAATAGAACTACAGATGTAAGCGACAACAATTCTATTCACGCCGATATCGCAGGGTAATGCCAATCTTTCACTAGTGTCCAATTGAATCAGTTTCATACTTCAGACAACGCCTTTCGCAATATAATAGAACTACAGAGCAGTGTTTATGTAAGCGACAACGAAATGGAGAAATACAGACAGTGACTCTAGCCATGTTGGCTGGCTGCACCGCTAAGTGTAACGTCAACAAAGAAATCCTACCCCACACCTACAACCAGACATATCCCCCCCCCCCCCACACACACACATTTTTTGGAGAAAGGTACATATTGAAGCCAATTATGTTAATACAAACTATTTCAGTCGGTACGCAGTGAGTTTAAAGGACGTACTGAGTACCGTACCGGCATACATTTGTTACATCAATTTATATACTTTCAATATAGAACTATGTTACAACTTCTAAAATATCTGCCATACTCATAAATTCTCGAACAACTTAAAAATCTCGGGGACGAAAAGGGGGGTCGTATACGTGAATGTGCTTGTATACTGCTGGTACACTGAGTACTGGAATAAAGTTTTCTAGAACTTTTCCCGCCAAAATTATGTGTTTAAAATGGAATTGAAATAATTAAGATACCAAAAGTAATCAAACACAGAGAATTTTTATATGTAAAGATGAACAACGATAATATTGGTGCAGTTTAGCTGAACATATCTGCTGTTAAGCCTTGCAGAGAAAGCCACAGCGTAATGTGATTAAGATAGAGGTATGGCAAAGATTACAAACATAGATAAATATATTTAAATAGGATAAAGTCAGGCTTATCAAGGCTTTTATCTTCGACATACTGCTAAACTGTTCATAGTTCGTCTCTTCTAAAGGTAACAAAGCGCGTGACACTTTGTGTAACGAATAATTTGGCTTTCCTCTAGAAGTATGAAATAGCTCAGTCACGTGACATCCCGTGTGTATTCTTGTACCTTCCTGAACAAATAGTTCCGTTACATTTTATGTAATATTTATCACCAAAATTTACGTAAAAAAACAAGTAATTATTATTCTTCAATAGTTTCGTGCTAATAGCAATGTTACGTGTAAATGTATACGTTTTGTGCATAAAAAAATTTCGTTAACTGAGAATGACTTTTTGTTGATTACTTCAAATTTATCAAAATGGTGATTAATTACTTCATCACTATATCAAAGCAATTTAAAGTGCACGGCATTTGATTTTTGCGCTAACCCTAATATACGTATAACAGTGTGATGCTAAATACGTGTACGTTGTTTTTTTTTTCATATATGATAATTATTTTTAATTATTATAAGTGACAATGTGTGAAAAGTTCTGTATTCTTCTCTTCTGCTTATAACAAAGATTTCAAACTGTTGTTTAACATATTAACAACACGACTTAAAGTAAACTATTAAGTTATAAACGTCATCTCCAGAGAACAATACGTACTTAATTGTCTGTGACTAATCCACGTGTTAAACGAGAAAACACTAACCTCACTAAAAGTGCTTATTATACAATAGCATTCCATTTAGATAACTACCATGAGGTGGCGCTTTTTGTCAGGTTTAACTTTTATGCCTACAATAAGTTTGTTTGAATTTGGCGCAAAGCTACACGAGGGCTATCTGCGCTAGCCGTCCCTAATTTAGCAGTGTAAGACTGGAGGGAAGTCAACTAGTTATCACCACCCACCGCCAACTCTTGGGCTACTCTTTTACCAACGAATAGTGGGATTGACCCACGGCTGAAAGCATGTTTGGTGGGACGGGGATTCGAACCCGCGACCCTCAGATTGCGAGTCGAGCGCCCTAACCACCTGGCCATGCCGGGCCTGCTACAATAAGTGAAGGTTAAATCCTATCTTCCTGTTGTATTTGTATTTCAAACTCGCGTTGGAATATTATAAGAACAATGCACTCGTAACTGTAAGTTACACTGAAACCACCAAAAAAGACATATGACAGGCAATTACACTTATTACACCTTGTTTTTAACTCGACACATAGAACTAATAATTTTAAAGCAAATGTTCAGTTAATATTTGTCATTAATCAAAACAAAAAATAAATAAAGTAGAGTGCACGACATTTACACTGATATCATACAATTTTGTGAATGATGGATATATTGTGATTTTTACTAAAATGTATGAATTTAGTTAAACCAATGTAATAATGCGCTATTACCCGATATCTGTTTTGCATAAAGTTTTTAAATTTTCTTTAATTGTTTCATTCGTCACTGTTTTAGTGTAATTTTACACAATGGGCTATCCGCGCTCCGGCCACCGCGGGGAATCGAATCTCGGATTTTGGCGTTGTAAGCCCACAAAATAACAGCTGACCCATTTTCCACAAACACTAACAGTTCCTAGTGAAGTTGTCTTATCTAATTTGAAATTCAGTGTGCCTACACCACTCACAAATAACGAACACACCACAAAATAATAAAATGGCAAAGTAAAAGTTTTTGGCCACCAAATCCTAATCTCCGTTGATATTGTTTTTCTGTTATTCGTATTTTTAAAAACAACAGGACAACACTGAACAAACCGACTTAGCCATTCTAGCCAAATGTGTTGAAGGAAAAATTAAATGTTGTAGTCCTATGTTGTTATTTTTTAACGTTCAACAAGTGTCTCGTTTGCATCACACGCATGCGTATTAAGATCAAAGGGATAGGATTTGGCATCACAGCGCAAGTTTTTCAACAACTTAACATTTAAAATAATAAAAAAAACTTAATATTCCGAAAAATGTTTAATCTCGAAGTCTAGTTTGTAACTTAACACCTGTTATTCGCTTACAGCTGAAGTCCAGGTTTGTTTTATAGATTTTGGTGTCTAAAATGACACTTCAGCTCCTATAAAGGATAGTGATCTGGATCATAAACAGCAAAAAAAAAGTCATAGATACGTTAATGACACCTTGGAAAAGACGAAGTAAAAATAATAAATTACAAACGAGATCACAGATTGAAGATGGATAAGGTCTTACCCTCAATATCTGTAGGTTGGTTAGGCTTATACAAAACCTAATGCATTTATACATATGTGCAATATTATTATTTATTATCAATCAAGTTGACTTAATGGGAGATGACCTTTCGAAGCTTTAATTTTCAGCTGATCAGCGCTTGTATTTTGAACCTACACCGATTTTTATTTTGAATCTTTGAATTGACTTATCACATAGTGGATACACTGTTGTAACCGTTTCAATTATTGGGCGGGTTCTTTCAGTGGTTTTTACCACTTTATTTAATCAATTATGCTTCCTTCAAACACAAGTTCGAAATTATACAGATTAGAAATGCATTTAATTTATCAATCACAGGCGGCGCTCAAAGTTGTACAGTACAGTTAAAAAATAGAAATAAGGCATATCCAGCGGTTTATCGCGATAGGCAAGTATGTATAAGTCAATGTATTGTGGTTCGGAACAAATAGTACAGCTGTCTATTTTAATAATCCTATGATTTTAAATTTAAAGAACTAATCTTATTATCTAAGCGACACATATTCAAGAAACGGTTTAATTCAGGAACTTCGGTCAATAAAGCACAGGCGCTTTAAGTTTATGTTACCACCAGCCACAAGTCTCTGCACAGGTCAGAGACCCTTGATGTTAAACGTGTGACCTTATTCCTCAGTCTCTGTTATACGAGCCTTCTAATTACATCGTGACTCCAACATGACTACTTTAAAAATGCATGATCAGATATGAGCGTTTCTTTACCTTGTATAACTGTAACCGTAATGCATCTACAACTAATACTCGGAAGTGGTTTTGTGTGGTACGTTTGGGAGTCATGACTATAAACAGTGGCGTATCTAGGGATGGTCCAAGAGGGTCCAGACTCCCCTGGACTATACAATTTTGTATTCTTTATTAATATTATCTGACAAACTTAATTCACCGGTATATTAGCATACATTGCTGGAACGTACCAATGCTTTCAGAAAGAGAGAGAGAGAGATGGTACGTGTATAAGATTTTAAAGGAGTTTGTTTCTTTAAGCACAAAGCTATACAACGAGCTATCTGCACAGTGCCCAGCTAAGGTATATTGAATTTTAGCGTTGAGCTATCGATTGTTTGCGTGGGTAAAGTTTTCTTAAAGCTAATTGCGAATATTTTAACCAAGATCAACGAGTGGCTCGTTAAAGTAATCAATTTAATTCTTACAAAATCTCGGGATTTTACTGTTCGATATAACATAATGTTTTTTATGTCGTTTCGTATAGAATATTTACGTGGGATATTCGTGGTGTCATAAAATAGTCTCCTTTCAAATATAATGCAATCACGTGATCACATCATAACCTTCAAATTCGATG
>NW_013669250.1:48266-64603 GCF_000517525.1 Limulus polyphemus
TTGTCGAAACGTTGTACATTTACTGTTATGTTAAACTTATATTAAAGTTTTTTTCTTCATTACCCATTTAAGCCGTCTCCAAGCACATCATAACTTTCGTTCCAATAATACGAGTTAACTTCAATAAATAATATTCAACGTTAAACTGGTACACAATTAAAAACATTTTATTTAGGCCTATGTATGGCCTTCAAAAAGTTGACGTTGTAACGTCGAAACATGTAGATTCGTCAACTTTTAGAAAGCCATAGATAGGCCTAAATAAAATGTTTTTAATTGTGTACCAGTTTAACGTTGAATATTATTTATGATTTTAACTTTATATACAAGTGCCAAAATACTATAAATACGAGTCAACTTCATTGCTATCGTTTTTCTTGTTTCGCTTCAACTTCACATTCCGAAAGATATGGATCAATGGACCATTAAAAACGAAATTCTATAACACGGAATGCCAAGGTGACAGGTGTGTTCTGCTACACAGTACAGCACTGACAGCTTTTTTCGTGTGAACTTTGAAAAATATATGCTTCAGCAGGAAGGAAACCACTAAACTGCTAAGTATACAACACAGTCTGAGGTTAACGAGTTGGTTCTCAGGCGCTTATGGGCTTTATTATAATCTTGTTAATATGTACGAGGTGGTATTATCTCCACCCCCTTTCTCCAATAAATGGCGATAATACTCTTGTTTATATGCAACAATCATCGATCGGCGCGTGACTTAAGAGTCAAGCTACACGATACATATTTACCCTCATTGAATGTTCGGTGAATTTTCCGGATAACTATAGTAACCCGACACCTAGTAGCCTGGCAAATAAAAATATAACAAGAAAGCCCAGTCACTTGCTTGGTTCTAAAAATTGCCCAACTGAGACCTTTTTTGTACATTATTTGTACGCCCTCTCAGTATGTGATAATCATTACTTTTCTCAGCTTTCCCTGTGCAATTAATCTAGACATGAAATGTTTTCTTCAAACAGTTTTGAAAAATGCAAAGCCTGAGTAAAGTGAACTCTTTGTTTTTTTTTTCATATTATTATGATTTTTGGATACCTACCATGCATGTTAGTTGAATAATTCGAAGCAACTTTGTAAATTTTAGTCACTAAAATTACAGAAAGACACTTCAATTCATAAAATGTAACAAAAATAAAAATTAAGTAAAATATAAACCATTTTTATGCCACTCTCAGAGTTCCAACATTAAAAACATTAGATATTAGGTAACTTGGTCAGTCAACAGTTTGTTTTTCTGTAAGGCTTCATTTTTTCCTTGGTGCATTGTTTAGTAAACCAGTTTCTAACCTGTTATAAACAACGTGAAGAAAAAGAAATACAGCACAAAACGATGTGAAACACGCAGAACATACAACACAGGAAATTTAGAAATTTAATGATGCGTTTCTTCGCAAAACATTCGTCGAAGTAGGATGGATGCCATCTTACTCGCTAAAATGTTAACAAATTCTCATTTATGTTTAATAAATCAATAAATCATATTACATAAAAAAAGAAGAACAGAGTCCTCTCTAAACCCCTTACATATCACTCAAGTTTCATGTTTACTATTCACCCCTAACCTTATCAACATTGTTAAAACAGATCACACTCAAACTTTCTGCACGCTGAATGGAAATACGCGTATGATATTGATTTAAAAAATCAGGGTTCAATAAGAATTGCAAGTTAATTTAATAGACAACCAATTAATAAAAAACAAACTTGGTAGAACTACTAAACGTTAAACTTTACTATCAACGAGAATAAGGACGGAATTGAAATGTTATTTTTTAATTAAAATAAAACAACTAATGTGACATTAATAGGTACAATAATAAATCTGGAAATTACGCACTTGATCTCTCAGTTTCACCCCCACCCACCTCATCAGCAGTGACTCATCTTCTCCCTTCTCCAAAGCAGTTATTCAACACTTTCAAATATTAGATGTTACATAACTTGGTCGGTCAAGCATTTTGCGTTTGAGCTTTATCATGTTCAGTGTATATTCACGTGGTTTTAACAGTTTATTTTGGAAAATAGAACCGCATCAAGTATAAGACTTACATGGCAATACAGAAATAAATCGTAAATAAAAACATCTCAAAGCAACGTAAAAAAAGCGTACTGCTAAGTAAAATAATGATACTGAAATAAGAATCGAAAGTACATAAGTATCTTAGTAATAATCACAAGAAAGATGGTAGAAACTTGCAACATAAGTTAGGCCTAATGGGTTCATTTTGTAACTTGTGCCTACCTATACAACGGTAACACCTTAAGCCTAAAGCAGTAGAATAACTTCATAGGTTCGTGAGTTATCTTTAGTAACTACAACTTTGATAATCAATACTGATATGGCGTGTGATGTTCACTACACCTATCACTAGTAATAAGCAAGAGAAATAGTTGAATACTGAATACAATTTAAGCAGCATGAGGATGGCGTCACTAAAATATATGGTAATTTGATTCGTAACTTGTTCGAACGTCTTAGAAGGAAAATAAAATTACTGTTATTTGCAGCTCAACATTAAATATCTCACGGCAATAACAAACTACGTCAACTTACACTCAAACCAAGTGAAACTGTTATCGACGTAGAAAATTATACCTGTAAAATAGGGAACATTTCTGAATAACTGAAACTTACAATGGGATAGGATGATGATTTGATGGCAAAATTGTAGTCATGACAACCATTAAACGATATGTTCCACCTGGTGGATTGATGGATATTAGCAATAAATACCCGACTACGTAGCCTTATCACGTTCGGTGTATACATCAAGTACAAGGTTTAGATGGTTATACAAAAACAAATCATAAATAAAACATCTCAGAGCAACGTAAAAATATTTCACCATCACACAAACAAAAAACAGCTATTTTCATATTTTTGCGCATATAAAAAGGTTTGATTTGTTATAATACATTTCAAAGACATTTTAATTCGTTGGAGAGAGGCAAAAAGAAGTAACAGAACACTAGCTGAAACCTAAGAAACAAAAAATACCAAACTAGATAAAGAGATTAGCAGGGCTACTCTGTGACTAAAATATTATCGTATGATATTACGTTGGTACAAACGCTGAACAGATATTGAAAGTATTTCCCCATAGCAATAAAATTCTGTGCACAGATTCCTTGAGAACAGCATTTTGCAGTTTATACCACACGTTTACACACATACACGGATATATAATGTTACTGTTTAGGTTTATACTATACATTTACATACATACATACACACACACACACACACACGGATAAATAATGTTACTGTTTAGGTTTATACCACACGTTTACATAGATATATACACGGATATATAATGTTACTGTTTAGGTGTTATCGGTATTTCCTAGACGTGTCGTTTGTTTATCACATACATAAATTTGGAACTAGATCACTGTCATCTTTTAAAAATACATATCTGAAGGCATTTGTGGAAAGTATTTGATTCATTTTCCTTGGATATCCTACCCTTCGCCACAATATTCTCAATATGTTTCCTAATACAAAAATTACTTGCAAGAACATTGTGTCACTTGATATTAATAGTTAGCAAAAAGCAAAAAAAAAACGTCGTTTTTTTGTTTTTCTATTAGATGTTTATTGCCTACACAATTCATCGATTCGGGTAACTAAGAATGACCAGATATATCTTAATTCCAAATATAACCAGGGCTATCTTTTGACTTGTATTCGTAACTTTACATTTTAGTGTTAATCAATATAACATTTTAGCTACAGATAAGACTTACTAAACTTTCTAGGTTGATATTATAAGCCCGTATTCAACACACCAATACAAATTGAAGTCTAGTCATATTGTTTTCTATGCAAAATGGTCCACGTGACCTGAAAGATTCAAGTAGGAAAAAAATACAAATTGGAATTTTTCAACATGCCCACATGGATTAAACAACCGGTCAGTGACCTCTAGGATTCAGGTATACCTGCCTCTAATTTCGAACTACTGACTGAAGGGAAGGCAACCAACCAGAAGCACCCGCCGCCATAAAAGATTTATTCGGCTCTCTGAACCACATAAATAGTATAAAGCGCGGTCCTGTTTCAGAGATTGTTTGTTTTTTGAATTTCGCGTAAAGCTACACGAGGGTTATCTGCGCTAGCCGTCCCTAATTTAGCAGTGTAAGACTAGAGGGAAGGCAGCTAGTCATCACCACCCACCACCAACTCTTGGGCTACTCTTTTACCAACGAATAGTGGGATTGACCGTTACATTATAACACCCCCCCCACGGCTGGAAGGGCGAGCATGTTTGGTGTGACGGGGATTCGAACCCGCGACCCGCAGACTGCGAGTCTAGCGCCCTAACCACCTGGCCATGCCGGGCCTGTTTCAGAGATATTGCACCTCAAACTCCGGATCCTTCGATACGCTAACCACTAAGCCACGCCCGGTCCAAATATTTACAGACATAACAGTAATAAATAGTTAAATAAATGTGTTATTACAATTTGCCGTTACCGTATTTGTCAGTGTGTAGAATTCTATGAAATACAATAATTTTAAAGTGTATTTGTGAATTACAAACTTTTATTTTATCACAAATAGTTCTCAAAGTTTTATACTTTTGTAACCGGAAAAAGTGCTTAATAATGTGAATGGCGTGAGAAGCAAGTACTTTTGAGTTTCAATTATCAAAAGACCATGCGCACAGAAATCGTTAAAAAAGTAGTTTCACTGCATACTCACTATACATTTTCATGTGTATAGTAATAATCAATAAAGTTCAAAATAAAGATTATCTTCGGTTTCAAGTACAGCAGAAATGAACATATAAAACATCTTCGGTTTCAAGTACAGCGGAAATGAACATATAAAATATCTTCGATTTCAAATACAGCGGAAATGAACATATAAAATATCTTCGGTTTCAAGTACAGCGGAAATGAACATATAAAATATCTTCGGTTTCAAGTACAGCAGAAATGAACATATAAAATATCTTCGGTTTCAAGTACAGCGGAAATGAACATACAAAATATCTTCGGTTTCAAGTACAGCGGAAATGAACATACAAAATATCTTCGGTTTCAAGTACAGCGGAAATGAACACAAAATATCTTCGGTTTCAAGTACAGCGGAAATGAACATATAAAATATCTTCGGTTTCAAGTACAGCAGAAATGAACATATAAAGTATCTTCGGTTTCAAGTACAGCGGAAATGAACATATAAAATATCTTCGGTTTCAAGTACAGCGGAAATGAACATATATAATATAAATTCCCAATTCCATTAAAAGCTTAACCACTAAGCAATTTTTAGCCACGACATTAGCGGCTCATAGAATGGCTCCGAGTATATTTCAAGTACAAACTTTAAGCTCATAGCACCAGCTCTTGACCGATTTGAAATCTAATTACAGTCGCGGCTATTAAAGATTCCCTCTTGTTTTGGTTCATGTATATTTGTTATAACCAGTTTTTATTTGCCGGTCCAACTAATTGATAGTGGGATTTATGTAAGCTGTATATTGATTTTAAAGTATTATAGGCGTACATAACCTATAGTATGTATAAATACACATCGTATGAATACCACGCACATGAAAAGCTAAGATACTGATTTCGTGATGACGACAGTGAGGGTGCTGAAACTATGCTATACCCCCCCCCCAAAAAAAAAGTTGTCTGGACGGCTTTCCAACAGTATCACATGCTTCCTTTAAGTCATAATATAAATATGTCAACAACAGGAAGTGAATAGCTTTGAATACCATCTGGACAGGGTACCCTAGTTCTCTTACCCTTATATCATCTCATATCGTTGTCATATTGTGGGATAGGATGGTCATTTAAATTAAAACACTAACATACCTTCAAAACACCTTATTGAAGTTCGGTTACCGTGAATGAAAAGTATGACACTTTTAGCAGAAGGTTGTCGCTTAATCGAGCTGTTGTACCAGCCAGTCGTTGTTTGGTCTTTAAACAAGTTCCTCATTTGAACTTCAAACACTTGTTTGTTTGCAAGGTGGTGAGAATTTACTAAGCAAAAATAGTATATCTGTTTATCTCACGAAGGAGACGTACGGGAAAAATCTGGAACAAATAAGCTTGTAAGTTTTACCAGGTTAAAAAAAAATCGTACACAATGAAAAATTACGATTGTTCAGAAACGACGCGGTATTGGGTCGATCAACCAAAGTTGTAAATCCAACTGTCGAGTATGACAGCCAGGAGTGTTGTTTCGGTTTGATGTCATTACATTTGATGGGAGGGGGAATGGACGTTCACGTAGGTGGTCTCTGCAGGGTATAAGCACGCTATAATAATCTTGGTCTACCGTCAGCAATTGGTTAAAGCGTTAAGTAAATACTTGGTAGAATTAAAAAAAACAAAAAAAACAGGTTACGTAACATATAAATGCAAAGCCACAATATCAATGTTTTTTTGGTTTTTTTTTATCTAAAAAATGTGTTTATTTAAAAACTATTTTCTGAGATGTATAAAGTTTTACAAAAACTTCTTCCACTTAATTAAAACTTAAAAGTCACTGTAACTTATTTCCAAACCGCAAACAAAATTTTCAACTTCAGGAAAGGTCAGCGGCAAATTCACGAACTTAAAAACACTAAAATCCGGAGTTCGATTCCATGCAGTGGACAGGTCGCACATAGCCATTTGTCTAGCTTTGCGCTAAAGAAAATATTAAAAAAAAAGTCAAGGAAGTAATACTTAGGATGACCCATCTTACACAAATGACATTTTGACCTGCATCGGTGTCAATGCCCTATGTTTAGCCAAATATTTCCATTAATCATAATAGTGAGACTTGCTGTAATCTTTATAAAATAAGCCATTACATGAAACATAAAGGAAAAAAAAGTGCAAAGTCGAATTTTGGGTTAATTTCTGCAAGTCTCTTCTTTTGAAACATTAACCAGGAAATCCAAGAGATGACGTAACTAACTTTATCCCATCCATATGTTTTCATTCCCGTCAACTCCAAATAAGGTATAAAACAAGACTTGTAGGCTACGCATTATCCGTGCCCTATATATATTTGTCATACTTTCGACACTTTATGGCTTTTTTTTTTTTTGAAATATCAAAATATGATAAAATATACTGAGAAAAAAAAATCTCTTACGATTCACTTGTTACACAACCTCGATAATCGAATTGTCACCATCACTTCCGTTGTTTCATTTTTATTATTCTCTTTTAAATCACAGTTTTATGATAAGAAACAAACGGACCAGCAATAATCAAAACTACTAATTTAATATTCCAAAACTAATTAATTCTTACTAATGTATAAATTCCTGATAATTTCAATACCGATAAAAACTGATCCTTGCTTTTTCAACAGTTTATTTTAGCGCAAAACTACCCAGAGGGCTATCTGCACTGTGTCTGCCACGTGGGTCGAACCCCGTATTCCGGAGTTATAAACCCTAAATAACCTTTCTCCAACAGAAACTAGAACTTTACTTTTGTTAGATGTAACACCGAAGTTTGTGATAGGTGTAGCATCTCCTAGGTTGATAAACATGAATAAAAAACTGTGAACCGAAGAATTTATTTTCATTTCCTTCTCAAAGCGCATAAATATTGTTTAATAAATACAGTTTGAACTGACTTCGAAATAATTAATATCTCGCCTCAACCAAGGATTAATGTTTAGTGTTTTAATATTTCACATATTAAGAAAAGCGGGGCATTTAATAAATAGCACAATTTAAGGAAAGTCAGAAATTTAACGTAATGCTGGGTGTTAAGAGGAAATAAGTTCTATTCGCCTGGCGTACGAAAAGGGAAGGAATACATTGAAAGACCATGTAAACATACAATCGCTGACGATCAAATATACAGCTATTTTTCAATTGATTCTTAAATTCTAAAGTATAATATTGACGACAAATAATTGAAAGCCTCTACGCAACTAACTGATTGGTGTCTATAAACGAATGTGTTCTTACACCATTACCAGGATGGCAATGATTGGTTTGATTTGTTTTGAATTTCGCGCAAAGCTACACGAGGGCTATCTGTGCTAGCCGTCCCTAATTTAGCAGTGAAAGACTAGGAGGAAGGCAGCTAGTCATCGCCACCCACCGCCAATTCTTGGACGACTCTTTTACCAACGAATAGTGGGATTGACCGTCACGTTATAACGCTCCCACGGCTGAAAGCATGTTTGGTGGGACGGGGATTCGAACCCGCGACCCTCAGATTGCGAGTCAAGCGTCCTAACCACCTGGGCATGCCGGGCCGGATGGCAAAGAATGTAAACGAAACGTATGAGCTTTGAAAGGCTTGTTTTAAAATTTTCAAGTAAAATCCGCTCTAGTTTCTATTGTTTTCCCTATGTCTGTCTGTCTAAGCTACCTATCTAAATAGTTAGTTGTACAGTACCCACAACAACTAGCATTTATGAGTGGGTGTAAGATATCTTATCACAAAATGTTGTTGTATAGCATTCTATTAATCTGTGGAAGAATGTCTATTCTTGATATTAACTGTATATAAATCAAATTAGAAATCAAACAGTCATTAATGGCTGTATGTCAGCAAATACCTTTACAACAATCGGTGGTTCCTACCCAACAATAATTATAACCACACGTCAGTATCCGAACATCATGTTCAACAACAATTAGTAACTGTGCCCAACAATAGAAAAAATTGTTGCTGAACAACAAACATTATACATGACTTCAGTCAAAGATCAATCTAAATATTTATCAGAGGGTATAGCCAATGCACGTAGTACTGCAGTAAAAGGTATGACCTAAAATTCATATAGAACCTAATATAAAAACCTAGTCAGATTAAAATCAAGTTGTTATATCATGGTATTATTTAATCATACTTAAAAGATAATTTAACCATCAGTAGTTTAAAGTAATCAGTGGTTTGGTACATTAACATGCTACAGAATCATCATGACCACAGTATGTACTAGAAAACCATCTTGTTACATTAGTAAACTACAACATCCACGTGGTAGCGATGCATAAATGTTACATTGGTATAGTATCCTCTGGTCATGTTACATTAGTGTAGTATCCCTGGTCTTGTTACATTGGTATAGTATCCTCTGGTCATGTTACACTGGTATAGTATCATCTGGTCATGTTACATTTGTACAGTATCGTCTGGTCATGTTACATTTGTACAGTATCATCTGGTCATGTTACATTTGTACAGTATCATCTGGTCATGTTACATTGGTATAGTATCATCTGGTCATGTTACATTGGTATAGTATCATCTGGTCATGTTACATTAGTATAGTATCATCTGGTCATGTTACATTAGTATAGTATCATCTGGTCATGTTACATTAGTATAGTATCATCTGGTCATGTTACATTGGTATAGTATCATCTGGTTATGTTACGTTTGTACAGTATCGTCTGGTCATGTTACGTTTGTACAGTATTTTCTGGTCATGTTACATTTGTACAGTATCTTCTGGTCATGTTACATTTGTACAGTATCTTCTGGTCATGTTAAATTTGTACAGTATCTTCTGGTCATGTTACATTAGTACAGTATCTTCTGGTCATGTTACATTAGTACAGTATCCTCTTGTCATGTTACATCTGTACAGTATTTTCTGGTCATGTTACATTAGTACAGTATCCTCTCTTCATGTTACGTCTGTACAGTATTCTATTGTCATGTTACATTAGTGTAGTATCCCTGGTCTTGTTACATCAGTACAGTATTCCTATAGTCATGTTATATTAGTGTAGTATCCCTGGTCTTGTTACATTAGTACAGTATCCTCTTGTCATGTTACGTCTGTACAGTATTCTATTGTCATGTTACGTCTGTACAGTATTCTATTGTCATGTTACATCAGTGTAGTATCCCTGTTCTTGTTACATTGGTACAGTATTCTTTGATCATCAAATACATATATATATTCACGTAGGAACAAACATGGGTAGATCACAGTATCCAGGGGTAGATACTGAATTACTAGTTTGCAACATCCGCTTCATTAATAATCTACAGTAGCGGCCTGTGACATCAGTATGATCCGGATACAATCATGTCTGTTGATAGTTTTAATATTGTTATCTTTCTCAACGATCTATAACACCGAACATTTTCAAAACACTATATTACTAAAACTAAGACAGAATCACTCTTACTCAAGAACGAGTTTCATGTTTGTATTAGTAGATTGAGAGTGTAAATGAGGAGTGAGATATCTACAGTTTCTGGACTACACGATGAAAGAAAAAAAATAGTGCATTTAATAGACTACAATAATTATGGCTTATTTGGGGGGGGGGGATAAATCAATCACATGATATCGACAAATTAGTAGGCTGCAGCTGTTCTGGTATTTAATAACACTATTCATGTTCTGTTATGATAATTTAGTAATGAACAAATTGAAGTGGTTGCGGTGAATTAAATATATAGGCCAACTTAAAATTCGCTTGAACACTGAACTGTGCGCTACGAGCAAGTGCGACTGGTGAGAATAAATGCATTGCCTCTGGTGCAATTACATATCGATAACAATAGAACAAGCATCAAACGATTCTCGTGAATAGCTAATTTCACAGAATCCCATGATTATTGTTTTTTCAGCTGAGCGGTTAGTAACTAAGTCAACGTCCTAATATTTTCCTTTGACCCAAGTAACAAGGTACAGATGCCTGCACCTAGCAACCATCAGCTATAAGTTGCCTAACCTAAACAGCGAAACATTTTAATTAGTCTCGATTAACTGACCTACATCTAGCGTTATTCAAACAAGTAATAACTAAAGATATTGTCCAGAAAATCAGTAGTAGTATCGTAGAATATAAAATGACAATATAAAAATCTTAATATACATTTCTTTCATTAACATGAACAACCGTTATTTTTTTAATCTTAAACCATCTAGTTCCAAAGTGCAAAAACAACTGTTAGCAAAATCAATAAAAATAAATAATTCCTTAACATAAGCCCAGAATGATATCCTTACTGAGAATCGCCTTAAGTTATAGCTACTAATGGAACCACTTTTTTTTTGTCTTTAACATATAACTGTATATAACACAAACTTTCTTCTCAGTTAATCCATCGGCAAGTTGGACGTAAACCTATATAATCCTAGAACAAGAATCGGCAAGTTGGACGTAAACCTATATAATCCTAGAACAAGAATCGGCAAGTTGGACGTAAACCTATATAATCCTAGAACAAGAATATTTTCCGTTTAACCTGAATGGTTATGGAACTTTTCACCAATCGGCGTAATCATTGTTGATCGATTACTATGAAAACACAAACGATAACCTCACGTTACAAGTTATATATATAGTCTAGTAATACTTTTAAGAACTTCGGCTGGAAGTAGTGTTATATATTTTAATGTATGTTTAAATGTAATTGTGGCATTTTGAGCCTTAACATCTCTGGTTAATTAATTACTTTGTTTTACAACTTTTCTTTGTAATTTTGAAGGCTTGAAAACCTACTTCAGGGGTCATGTTTTACTTAACATCACCAGCGGTCCTGTTTTTACATCCTGCTGGTTTCATTTCCATTTGAGCAGCCACTGGTTGCAAACAGTCAAAGGTAACACAGATGTGGAACGTTATGGGTTTGAGCACTCAAGTATCATTTTCTCTCTCTCTCTCTCTCTCTCTTTGTTTTTTTTTGTAAAAGGCAAAGCATGTGAATTTAGGTTAAATCTGGCAGAGCATATGGTGTATTTCTACCGCTCTGTAGGTGCTACTTCCTCAGATACCTCAAAACCCACACTTCCCCACATTATAGGTTACAGCCTCCCGATACGTTTTCTTAGGCCTGGTTTTCATAACTTATATAGGCATACAAGAAGTTTTAAGATGGAGAGTTTGATTTCTCAATCAGTTAGAACTGTAGCTTACTTTTTACGATAACTTTTTTACTGGTTTTATTAGGTTCTGGTGCTTCCCGTTAAGAGACATCACATGAATTCTTCTAATATTTCAGTCACTAAACAGTGTATCGTATTTCAAAACGTATAACAGTATATAGCTCCATCCTAACAGATTAAAAACAATCATGCATATTCACGCTTTTTGTGGTGTTTTTCATCTGGAAAAAGACATACCGCTGTGCCACTGGGGGGCATTTTGAATGATGACCTAGTCGATCTTTATCTTATTTATAGATCTAGAAATAATTGATCTTCGTGTTCATTTCACCAAGAGGTTCCTTAATCACGGCCAGTTTTGACCTCTAAACATGCAAAAAATCTATGTGCTTATAGGATTTGTTTGTAAACGCAAAGCTACACAGTGGACTATCTGCGCTTTGCCCATCGCGAGTATCGAACCTTGATTTTGGCGTTATGAGCTCACCATCTTATTGCTGAGCCACCTGGGAGGGACGTACCTATGGGGATTATTGAGCAAATGTACAAGAACTAATCAACTTTTTTATTTCATAACCATGCAGAACTATTACAGAAAAATTTATCAATCCATTATTTGGTTGAAAAAATAATATAAAGGGAGCAATTAGTAAATTACTAAAATCCTCGTGGTACTTTTGTGGTGGTATAACGTTAAAGCAACTTTGTAGTACTTTTGTGGTGGTATAATGTTAAAGTAACTTTGTGGTACTTTTGTGGTGGTATAATGTTAAAGTAACTTTGTAGTACTTTTGTGGTGGTATAATGTTAAAGTAACTTTGTGGTACTTTTGTGGTGGTATAATGTTAAAGTAACTTTGTGGTACTTTTGTGGTGGTATAATGTTAAAGTAACTTTGTGGTACTTTTGTGGTGGTATAATGTTAAAGTAATTTTGTGGTACTTTTGTGGTGGTATAATGTTAAAGTTACTTTGTGGTACTTTTGTGGTGGTATAATGTTAAAGTAACTTTGTGGTACTTTTCCGTTATACCCCGCAAATGATAAGTTTTTACAATATGAACACAATGCTTATTAATATATTTTTAGAAATTTATTATGGACATTTACTATATGAATAAAATGTATATTTATATATTTATGGCGGCGGGTGCTTCTGGTTGGCTTCCTTCCCTTTAGTAAGTAGTTCGAAATTAAGGACAGCTATACCTGAATCTTAGTGGTCACTAACCCGGTTGTTTAATCCATTTGTATATTATATATTTTTTAAAATTCTAAAAATTTGCGGGGGTATAACGAAAAAGTACCATCCTCGTCACAAAACGTGATCTCCGGAATTCACATACACTTGTACAATGTACACCATCATCTAATGTGAGGTCCCCCGTGAAAATGCCATCTGGAGGAAGAGATCGAGCTCATTATTGAAGTTCACCAAATCAAGTCGTAGCATGATGTGCTTAATGTTTCTACCGTGTGTGACCATCAATCACTTTCTGACTCCTAAGGCGTAAACTGGCAATCAGTTGACATGTTTCTGCCACTTCGAAATAAATAGGTTTTTAAGCCCACTTTAGAAAGGCTTACGTAATTATAACGACACCAAAAACCACATCCTTCAATGTTGTGAATCCATTATAAATGGTTTCAATAGACGATAAACCACAATAGCCTGCTTCTTCCAACAATATATATCAGCACTATCCGTCTTAATGGTATAACATACATTAGCCTACTCGCTACCATTATCTGCAGGCTCGTGAACTTTCCCGATAACAGAAAAACATGCTTCTTAAAATCACTTCCGTCAAGCAGTATCTAATGGAGGACAGTCTCCCCCACCCCATTCATGGAAGTTACATGATTTTTCGAGACACTCCAGGTATCTCTTTCTCTCAGTTTCATACTGATATCGCTGTTGTATGAACATAAGATGACGGAAGAGGAGTAAGAACTTATGATACACCTATGATGAGGATGGAACCTCCAGACGACAACAACGATCTATGTTCAGTGCAGTTGAAATTACTAAAACATGCTACTTACGTCATTCGTTTGATAATCCCTACCCCTCCCAATCCCCCGATTACCTTTCCGTGATGATAGCATGTATTGTCGTACAAAGTCCAAACTTACTGTAAATTATTTCATCACTTTGATTCTGTAGTGACACTGTTTTGAAGCACAAACAGACAAATGAAAAAAAGGACAGATTATTATCTCACCAAACTACAGCTCAAAGCAGTACAAGTATTAGACACTTAGAAGGCCTCAGGAAAGATACGAAGTACTGGGTCCTCATAGTATTTGGCAAGAAAAAACTTTTAACAAAAAATTCACAACAGAACAATGTGGTGCGTTCGTTAATTGGTCAACCGTATGGATTTTGGGGATTCACAGTTTCATACTCAAAAGTTACTCATAAAAAATATCTATGTGAATTCCACATGGGGATGGGCCCTAGGCAGCAGCTTTGCCTTAAGGCTAGCTCTGAAAGAATACTTCCTCCATAAATACCAGACAGTTACTGTAACACAGATAATATCTAGCATCATCTTTGATATATATATTTCTCCAAATTTTCTAAGTTGTGGTGATTTGTACCAAAATTCAGTCTCACGTCCTTTATTTTTGCCCCAGAGAAGAACTCTGGTTGCATATTTTCGGTATCCTAACCAAACTACACGCTGCCTGAAAGTATCACTATACGAGTTACAATCACTATTAGAGTTATTATACTTGTAATTTTGTGATCTCTAAGTAAATATTCTGAGCATGGGTTATGGCTCGTTGATGACCGCCACCACGGGTTCTAGCTGCTGGTAACGATTACAATCTGACCTGCTGTCATTCATCACCGAGATACCTCAGTTTGGATTTTATTAATCTCCCTCTGGTGGGTTCTACAAGACTCAAATGACGGCTTTGGGACATCATAAAAACTTACAATGCCACACTGTAAAAGGTCTGCCGCTTAGAATATCAAACACTGAATGCCTTAAACACTATATATGATAATATCAATCACAGTTTAAAAGGGGTGATCAAATGTCAATGATTTTTCGAAGACATGCACCAATGGACACAGTATAATGCAACTGAATACACAGATAACTCATTACACAGTGGTTCTCACCAGATTTTCCTCAGTAATTCAAGGTCAGGTGAAATCTGTTGTCTGTAGTGCTGCAACAGCGCCACCTACTTTTCTCTGTGTAATATTAAGATTATTGGTCAGACTGTATAATTTATGACACAAAATTTAATTGAAACTCATGTATATTATACATAGCTACTATGCTCCAATCAGCTTAGATTCTGTGAAAAAAGTAATCGTCACAGTTAATTGGTATTATATTTATTTACGTACTTAAACGGAAACTCGTTTACAGTTAACAGCCTTAAAGCAGTACGTGACTTAACTACAATAACTACTATTGATTATTTTGCTTGCTTGATGACGTAACCGGAATTCCTCTTGTCTTTAAATCTTCCGACTCGATAACAAGTACACAAATACTACCAATACTGACCATCGTAAACTGGGGAAAATGACACTGATTATCACTAGTATTTGTCTCGTAACAACACCTACCATCTCAAACCGTCTGCTGTTGCTTACCTAACTTCTACACATACTCAATGACGAATATTTCAAGTTTCACGAGAATTAAGCTAGCGCCGCAAAACTTCTACGAAATGGTCACATATGATGCAACCCGGATGGGTGTGTTGCTGCGTAATGAAACCAAAAAAAACTTATTTGGTTTATTTCATAAGATGAATCTCTGATTTAACAATGTTAATTAGTTTTCCTACCAAGATATAAGTTCTGAAATGTAATTAATACGATATCTTATGAGATATACATATATATATTTCCAACTCGAAAGTTTAATTTGTTGCCACTTCCCATGTTACTACACATAAACCAGTGTCATGGGTGGAATTTGGAACTAAAATGGGGTGGGGGTGGGAGCAAAAAAAAAAGAAGTCTGAATTCATTATTTTGAATGTCGTGTGTGTGTGTGTGTGTGTGTGTGTATTCTCGCCCTTGCCCCTAGTGTACCCACTTACGACCAATGTAATGTCCAATAGTAACTTTGGGGGTTCACAATTTTCAAAATTAAAGTATTCATTTAATCGTGTGCAAAAGGTGTAATGACATTTCACCCAATGAAAGCTTTGTTCCGTCTTACTTTCTTCCTCGACCTTCTAATCTGGCATCCATGCGAACTCTTTGTCTTAGTTTGTTTGTTTTTGAATTTCGCGCAAAGCTACACGAGGGCTATCTGCGCTAGCCGTCCCTAATTTAGCAGTGTAAGACTAGAGGGAAGGCAGCTAGTCATCACCACCCACCGCCAACTCTTGGGCTACTCTTTTACCTAACCGAATAAGTGGGAGTTGACCGTCACATTATTAACGCCCCCACCGGCCGTGAAAGGGACGGGAGGCATGTTTGGTTGGGGTACGGGGGAGG
>NW_013669250.1:65603-77336 GCF_000517525.1 Limulus polyphemus
CCTCCCACGACTAAGGATTTAAAAAAAAAAAAATATCTCGAAAGTGTATTTCAGTATTCTTTGAAAATGTTCTGTACTGAACAGTCTTTACAGAAATCAAAAAATAAACTATAATTGAAGTTTAAAACAAAGATGTATATGGTTTATGATACTACACAATTACATTTTGCGATCCAAAATCACATCCCAGTGAAGACAAATGTTTTCTTATTTTATGTTTTGTATATAAATTGATATCCAAATGTTACACCACAAATACTGTTAAAAGTGACATTAAATGCAAAATACTAAGTATTTTTCACGGGTTAACTTCGTGGTAACTTAATCATTAAAATGCATTACTACTGGTTATTGCATGGTAACCTGAACTTAACATGATTTTAGATCATTTTCAGAAGATAATGTCTTTTTATGAAAACCTTATTTTCAACGTTTTTAACTAACGAGATAACACGGCTTTGTGGATATATTTATGTTGTACAACTGTCAAGGAATACATAGAATCGTCTAGGAAAGAATTTCAGGATCTCAAGAGACTTCCTAAGAGCTCTAAAAAATTAAGAAACCCATAAAAACGAGTTATTTCCAATAATTGGATCAACCGTCTTACTCGGGCTTTCACCACCCAAACCCAAATTGGATTGTAAAGAATGATTGAACAGCCCAGTAATAGGAATCTCTCTTATTGTTGTTGTTGGGTTTTTTCTAGTTTGTGCAAAGCTATACAATGGACTATCTGTACTCTGTTCACCACGGGGAAATAAACCCCGTATTTTAGCGTTTCAAGTCCATAAACTCAACACTGACCGACCGGGAGGACAACAGAAATTAACAGATGATAAATAAATGTCACAGTTGGGCCAAATGACAATGCAGACAATCCAAAAGGGTATCTTGCAAATTTGTAGCTAGATGTTACTTTAAATGTTAATTACAGCAATATTAAGTGTTTTAAGCTGGGTAATTAACTTCGTGATCCGATGTTCAAATGTAGTCTAAACTTTAAAGCGCATGTTTATGTTTTCAGCAATTTTCAATTTTCTCATCTCGACATATACATACAAACACACACGTTTCTCGCGTTATCTTTGAATATCTATAGTTAAGAACAGTGTTTGTTTTTCTGGCGGAAAGGGCCGGAACGGCGTTCCGGAATCTTTTAATGAATGGTCAGCAAAATAAACAAGACATTACACAAATATCCCTTCTTCTCGTACAATAAATTACAAAAATAAAAACCATTATATTTTCTTTGTATTATCAGATGTGTTACTGCCATATAGGGATGAGACCGACTGTTCGATTGGGATGGTCAAGGGGTGGGATGAAGTAGAAATGGAAAATATTATAGAAAATATAAAAGCGCTCTGAAAAGAAAAAAAATAAACAGCAAGGTTGAAATTGTCATTTTCATGCCAGTGTTAACATCGTGCAGTAGGCGCTGTGGCTCTGAACCATATGATATGTTACTAACTTAGAATATTAAAATTACGTTCTGGATGTAACGAGAAAACGGCTAACACAGTGTTCTCGTACCGCTTGGACTGGTTTATGATAAAGCAAGCTATATAAAGAAAATGAGATAATATTCATCTAAATGTGAAACACGTGTTTTCAACAATTTTCAATTAGTGATATCGCCCCCCCCCCTTATCAAATATGGTACAAGATAGCTCTTGGGAAACAGTCTCCTTCCTTCATAGGGTTAACTGAATAAAAAATACGAAGAACGGTTTATTTTTTAAGATCGCGTATAACATGTTGCAGTTGTTGTCATACTTTTATTATAAACCTGTGTCTTCTCTTTGCCTTCCAGTGACTGTCTTTTAATTATTTGTATTAATTTTGTACAATTTCCAAATATGTTACTTATAATTCCTTTTATCCATATATTTGAATTTAAAACGGTAGTCCCACACCCACACATACAGTATAGGTTAAAGTTCGAGTAATATAATATTCGTCTTAAAAATTTTTGGCTAGAGGATTTTTTATAAAATATTTTTAAGTTTTATATACTATATACAAGTATAATACTTGTTAATCAGATATTTGCATGTTAATAATATTGTTATTAATCACTGTCATGAATTAATACTTGTTTTACATTCCGTAATTACGAATCTTTCGTGGAAGGTCAAAGACTATTCATGGTTATTATGACGTATATTTAATTCTTACAATATTGTAAGCGGAAAGGGTATGCTAACAATAGTACAATCTTTGTAATACTAGAGAATCTGTGTATTCAAAATGATTCTATAATGTTAAATCTTACATTATTGTTAGCGAAAAGGGTATGCTAACAATAGTACAATCTTTGTAATACTAGAGAATCTGTGTATTCAAAATGATTCTATAATGTTAAATCTTACATTATTGTTAGCGAAAAGGGTATGCTAACAATAGTACAATGTTTGTAAGACTAGAGAATCTGTGTATTCAAAATGGTTCAATAATGCTAAGTTTTACAATACTGTTAGCGGAAAGGGTATGCTAACAATAGTACAATCTTTGTAATACTAGAGAATCTGTGTATTAAAAATGGTTCTGTAATGTTAAATCTTACATTATTGTTAGCGAAAAGGGTATGCTAACAATAGTACAATGTTTGTAATACTAGAGAATCTGTGTATTAAAAATGGTTCTATAATGTTAAATCTTACATTATGTTAGCGAAAAGGGTATGCTAGCAATAGTACAATCTTTGTAATACTAGAGAATCTGTGCATTCAAAATGGTTCTATAATGTTATATCTTACAATACTGTTAGCGAAAAGGATATGCTAACAATAGTACAATCTTTGTAATACTAGAGAATCTGTGCATTCAAAATGGTTCAATAATGTTAAATCTTACATTATTGTTAGCGGAAAGGGTATGCTAACAATAGTACAATCTTTGTAAGACTAGAGAATCTGTGTATTCAAAATGGTTCTATAATGTTAAATCTTACATTATTGTTAGCGAAAAGGGTATGCTAACAATAGTACAATCTTTGTAATACTAGAGAATCTGTGTATTCAAAATGGTTCTATAATGTTAAATCTTACAATACTGTTAGCGAAAAGGATATGCTAGCAATAGTGCAACCTCTATAACGTAATCTGCATAACAGTGCTTACAATGACATCATTGCGAAAACGTCTTGAGATAACTCCTCTTAAAAATACTTGATTAGATAACGCATAGATAACGCAAATAAGAGCCGCTATAAAAGATTTGGTCTGTGCAATATTTTATCTCACTTTACTAATCCATGGGGCGTCCAGCGAAAAGTATTGACAAAGGCTTGAAAAAATTAATAATTCAGTTGGCTATTGCTATAGGGTACGCGCATAACCATTACGTGACCTTGATATACATATACAAGAGATATCAAGCTGAGGAGACAATCTCGATAACGATGGAATAGACAGGGATTTTGACGAATAGCCTGATTAACATGAAGTGTTGCAAAAATGCTAATGTTATATTATACCGCGGGGAGTCAAACCCTGGATTTTAGCGTTGAAAGTTCATAAAATTGCCGCTGACCCTCCAAGGAAGAGATAACTTTGAAGGTAGGGCTCCGAGTAAACGGGGAGTTGTATGAAGTCGAAAGACATTCCTAACAGTCAACGCAAACACTTGTCACTTATGTATAGAACAGGAAAGTTTGTATAATTAAAAGTTACATGTACAATTTGATCGTCTATACACACACAAAGGAAGATATAACTTTGAAGGTAGGGCTCTGAGTAAACGGGGAGTTGTATGAAGTCGACAGACATTCCTAACAGTCAACGCAAACACTTGTCACTTATGTATAGAACAGGAAAGTTTGTATAATTAAAAGTTACATGTACAATTTGATCGCCTATACACACACAAAGAAGATATAACTTTGAAGGTAGGGTTCCGAGTAAACGGGAAGTTGTATGAAGTCGACAGACATTCCTAACAGTCAACGCAAACACTTGTCACTTATGTATCGAACAGGAAAGTTTGTATAATTAAAAGTTACTTGTACAATTTGATCGCCTATACACAAACAAAAATGAATAATATAACTACAGTTTTTTCCACACACTAGTCTAGTGATTATCTGAGGGCCACATTAAAGTTAATTCATATTAAAAAAAATCACCGAAAGATGTTCGTTTGTTGTTAAGTAGAAAGCTGCACAATGGGCTATCTGTGCTGTGCCCACCATGAGTATCAAAACCCGGTTTTTTAGCTTCATATGCCTTATAAGACTTACCGCTGTGCCCCTGGGAATGGGAAGTATCACTGAAAGAAGAGGTCAAGTAACAGTCTCCATATTCGACAATAAGTATGAATCTGAAACCTGTATCTTGCATCCAAGACATAAAATTCAATAGATAAAAAAAAAATGAAGTAAAAAAATCCATATTAATTTTTATATATTTTAATGTTAGTTATAACTTATTGCATGGTTGGCTTTTCTTTTTCTCGCAAAATTTGAAATGAAAAACACGAAGAAAAAACTTCATATTTGGTGAATAAGCCTAAAAACTTACACACAGTAACGAGCAAGACGTGTATGCATGTCAATTACAAAAGAAATTGACCTGAAGGAAATGTGTTCCTGCGGCCTTCGCCTTGAAAAGCTCGTTCAACTGTACGTGGCACAACTTCCACTGCCCCAAGCCCCCAAACTAACAAGTTAAAAGCTTTATGTTGGTTGGCCTTGAAGCTTCGAGTTACACTGAATAATTTTTTTACACGCCCTCTGCACTTCTTCACCAAAACTAGACTTTCTTTACATATTTATATATGTATAAATTCAGTAAGAAAGGCCTAGCATGGTTATTAGACGATACTTTTGCAATACCAGTTAGCACACAGATTTATAAAGTTTCTATATACTTTGTTTGAATAAAGCAATTAACTTTCAAATGGTTAACTGCTTTGCTTCGAGAAGAACCCTTGACTGTCGTCTGAGATTGTATTTGTTTTAGGAAAGTGACATTTTCTCATTATCATTACTTATTCACAAAAGCCAATTCTGTATCAGTATTATATTAGTCAGGCGTGTATTAGCAAATGATTCGGGATTTAAACTGTTTCCAAAATTTTATAGTTAATCCAAACACCTATAACACCAGTCAACCTGATAAGAAATCAGAAAGAAGGTGTGAATCAACCTCGACGAAACCTTAAATTTGCGCACATTGGCTAAATAGCAAGCAGTCAGCTGAAACCACCGCCACGGGGAGCTTTGTCTGGCTCTTTGAATTGAATAAGGAGAATGACTGTCACTTTTATCAGGGATTTTCCTAGTTTGAAGTTAATCACATATTGTGCACCCGTAAACATATTTGTGCAGTTGAAGTATAAGTAAGTTCGAGTAGATAAATATTAAAAAAAAACATATTAAAAATTATAAAATTCCATTCCAGAGTTGATAAATAAATGGATTTACTAGAATATTCTTCAGTTTTGGGTCATTTGTTACTAGGCCTGTATATATATGAGGTGCAATAAGGCGTCATGTATTAAAAAATGATGAAGTTAAAGCATAATTGTGGACTTTTAAAAAATCCTTAGGAAAAGCTCTGACTTATAACGCACCTACAGTGACAGTAAGATCCACAGTCGAACTGGTGTATTACCGACGTACATAAAGTTGATCCTCAACTTGAGAGTTTTTAGGTATTTGACCAAAGTTAAACACCACACTCTCTAAAATAACGTACTCGTATATCACGCACTCTTACCGTTAGTCAATAACTCGTTCACCTTAGAGTTGTCAAATACTCCTTGTATATCCAGCGTCAGTTCCCATGCGAACCAGCACCCTGTCTTCTCCAATAACGTTACTTTTATACCCTGCTAGCTATCAGTCTTTATCTTCCCTAAACCCTCCTGTTATGTCTGACTCGATGTGAATTCAAACAAACTTAAAAGCGACCAAATATTTTTTCTATGTATAGCTTTTAACTCTTTTACGATAAATATTAGAAATTAATTTGATAAACTTAAAAGATATATTTAATTGCATCCTAACATTATCGAAACCAATGTCGGATCAAATAGACCCGAAACATAATAGAAGGGTTAAATACCAGCGATACGTGTACATTTCTGTATCTCAATGAGATACACTAAATTTTACCCCTGGTATTATATACTCTGTACTGTCATCTTAAAGAACGTTAGACTCTCCCTCGCTATGAATCAGTTCCTATTCCGATCTTCTCGAACAACGGGTACATCCTGCTTCAGTTAGTAACATATTTTGTCTTACAATAATGACTGTGTACCTTGCCATGCCCAATAAAGTTACGTGTCTCAGACTTTAGTGTTAAAAACTAGTATGTTATTGTACACGTATATTCTTACAACGGCAAGGTCATTCGTCAGATCTAAGTTCTCCAAACTCGGGATTCCTAGATGCTAGCAGTGCATTATTTTTACCGATAAACAGATATTTTGAATGTGACATCTCACTGACTTGGCTTCTCAATATTTGTGGACACTGCTTGAGTTTACTTTGCATGTGATTGGCTTCATTTTTTTAATATTGCAAAATCTACCTAGTAGAAACATTAAACTGATGTAGACTACACTAAAATAAAAAGTTTAAACTACAGATTTTCCATATTCTCCTTATCCATTATATCAAAAGATATCAGTATTTTAAATAAAATATGAGGTGTTTAACACAATTGATTTACGTTATGAGGAAAGAGTTTACATTAATCACGTGCTGCTGTGTGTGAAAACGTGCTGTCTGTAAAAGGTATAGAGAGTAGTCTAATCAGACCTGATGATCAGTAGGTTACATTAGACTGGTTTAAACAGGTCTGGTGGTCAGTAGGTTATATTAGACTTATTTAAACAAATCTGATGATAGTAAATTACAGCACGCAGTTTATAATAGACTTAGTGACCTACAAGTCATTACAGAGGCTACAGACATTACTTTCTGAAGAAACATGTTTAAGTGGACTTGTTGATTTACAGTAAAAATTGTCATCATGAGTGGGTAAAATACTTTATAAATATATATAGTAATTAAATGGTACAACAATAATATTTTAATTTTGCAATATGATTAGCAATAGGGTGTTTTGAATAAGCTACCTCAGTTGCTCAAGATTTAGCAGATTTCTATACATTTAGATGAATCATTTTTCTCAAAACGTGGAATACTAACTAAGGTAAAATGACTCAAGTTGTGCTAGTATTACCATATTTCAAGCAACCGTGGGTTTTCAAGCTGTTGGATTAGATGACCTGGTGTAGAACAACTTCAGGATGTGTATTAATACCCCACCCCTTGGTATTGCTTTTAATAACAGCTGTAAGAGGTAAATTCCAATAGCATTTAATCTTTCGATCATCAAGTTTGGTTAGATTAATCTCTCTTCATAACATGTCAATTATCAGGTCTGGTTAGATACCTCATTAATTCATCTACTGTGACTACATAATTCATTAAATCTGTTTACAATAGTCTTTCTACTCTAACCTATCAATTACTTATAAATCATTTCTGCTGAAGTTAGTTTCTGTTGAATTATCTTATAATCTAATCTAATCCATTTAATAAAGTACCTATAGTTCATCAAGTCTAATCTTTCTGTTGAAGTAAGTGTGAGTCTAAACTTATCATCTGTTGAATTATCTTATACCAAGTTTATTTAAAATATCTATCAAATTACTTGTGGATAATCTAATCCATTTAATAAAGTACCAATAGTTCATCAAGTCTAATCTTTCTGTTGAAGTAAGTGTGAGTCTAAACTTATCATCTGTTGAATTATCTTATACCAAGTTCATTTAAAATATCTATCAAATTACTTTTGGATAATCTAATCCATTTAATAAAGTATCTATAGTTCATCAAGTCTAATCTTTCTGTTGAAGTAAGTGTGAGTCTAAACTTATCATCTGTTGAACTATAGAAGGGAAATAAAATATTTATAAGTTACAATTGAGAGTAATACTTCATTATAAAATAATAAAATAAAAATTATATAATTAAGTGAGAGTGTATAATACACTCTCATGTTGTTAGGAAAAAGGTCCATGGTCAATTTCAAAGGATATGTCAGATCTTGAGCTAGGTACATGTTTTTAGTATTTATCATAAAACTATGAATATAGGTTAGAAAATTTTGATTGGTTGATAACTATAAAAAAAGGGGGCACCATTATGAAGACAAATTATATTCTAAAATTTATAATCAAATTAAATAAGTATACAACCTTTAAAACTGTTTTGGTGGAACTTTAGACAAATCAGACATATGTTCGGGAACTCTAACGGACTGCGAACAACTGGCTGGTGAAAGAGGAGACAATATTTCAGCTGCTATACTGAAGCCTTAAAAAGGCCTCAGTATAAAAACTGGAACATTGTCTCCTTCACTTTCAATGAGTAATTCATGTCCACTGCAGTTTTCAAACCAACCTTTAAAATTCATCAGTTTTGCTGTAAAATTGTTTCAAAATCATAGCTATCTAGGAATTATGAAACAATTGAGGCTTAACCTCAGATGAATTTTCTTTATAAACATATTAACTGGGAAAGTTCAAATTAACTATTAAGATATCTTAAAATGATTTAATTGATTTACTAGACATTGCTGGTAAAAAAAGTAATGCATACATTTTCTTTGTGTTACAGTTTGAACTCCACTGCCACTTTCCCCGATCTTTAGGTAAGCTACTTCTTACATGGCTCTCTAACAGTGATGTAGCCTAAGGAACTATCTCAAGCATAGTCTAGTTCATTTACTATATGCATGATTCAACTAGATTAAAAACATACACAGATAATAAAATATCTTCTTTTAACCAGTTAGACCTAATATTACAGTTTCATCTACTTCACCAGGAATTAAATTAAAGTTATTAAAGACAGCCAAGTGATACAGATCATACTGTTAGTTTTAGCAACAGGTTTTCTGTTATAATGAAAACAAAGTACGACTTATAAAACTAGTAAATGTGCTCTTTGTTGTGTATTTCATTCGAAATAACACATTGATTTCATGATTTATCAGCAAAAGGTACAAAACTTTTTCTCTCTCTCTCACCCAATTGTAAGAATCAAATCTCAAGAAAATGAAGTAAATTTCTGTGGATTAACCTGACAAAGTTTTTTACGAAAAGACAAAATTTACAGATGTACTTAGAATTCATCAGAATCTTCTTTCTTCTTCAAATAGTTAAAGTAACAACTAAATTATACCTTGGGATAAATGAGAATATGTTTCACCTTTCTGAAAAGTCACCACGACTGCTGTAAGTTTTAAATTTAATGTAATATTGCCTAAACAGTATATTTGATACTGGAATTGAATAAAAATGGATATGTTAGTCATCCAAATTATAGTTATATGTTAATGCAACATAAAACTATTCATTCCTTCTTCCTTTGCATTCCACTAAAACTAACAAGTTTTCATTTAACCAATACACAGATACAGTACGCTAAAAAATGAATGTCAGTCAGAAATATCGTGAATTTTCACTTATAATTATAAACAGTACATCATGATGTCAGAATAAATAAAAATACTATGAAGTACCTTGGTCAAGGGATTTTTTACTTGTACATCTCTAATGTTTATGGCTTGTGTACCTCAAAGACTTTTATCTCTGTAACTGTCAACTCTTTAACTGTGATCCTTTTATCACAAAACAATTATTTGTTCAAATTGATCCAAAGACCATGGAACTGTGAGGGTTAAAAACTGAATTCAATCAAGTTATGAGACAAAAACCATTCATAGTGAATATTTTGAATTATTTTCAACCTTAAACTACCCTCTAAATATCACAAATAACATTTATATATTCAACATCAAACATATCTTTTTACCTAGTTTCTTATGTAAAGTTGATAAACTGAAAAAAAAAATTAATTTATGATAGACTATTATTTTATATAACTTATAACTTGAAATTAAGATGAAATGCATACCTATAGTCTACATATAATCTTGATAAGTTTTATCATCAGATACAGTTTTTTTATGTGACTGTCACTCCATAAACAAAGTCATATACAGCTTAAACTAAAAGTGAAACTTGTGAAAGTAATATGGCATACCAGTATTTTTAGCTGAACATTTTAATAATATTAGTTTTGTTCATGAAACATAATAAAAAATTATGAATACTTACATATATCAAACCAGAATAATATCGATCTTTCAAGTTATGTAGGACAGATGCTTCATTAAGGCATGTTAATTCTGCCATGTCTTCGACTTTGCTAAATTTTGGAGGATTCATTTTTTGGGCATCATCTTTATTCACCACGCATCTTTTACTTGTCTCCACGATTTCTACTTCCAGCTCATCTCCTCTGTCCACTTTGATGCTCGCTGAAACGAATCCTTGTTGTTCGTGGGGTATCCAAATCAATTTTTTGGATGTCCACTCTGCCTGGATAGTGGGATCGTTTATCCCAACATTTCTGTCAACAACAAGGTATTTCAATTCCGGGTCTTTACGAAAGTCCACAGAGACTGGTTCCGCCATGTCGCTTATAGAATGCCGTGCTCAAGGAATGTCGTGCCGTATTCAGTAAAGTTGCAGTGGCCGGTGAATTACTAGTAGTAGTAGAAATAGCTTCGCCAACAATGTCTGACGTGCAGAACGTTTTGGTCTAACAAATATAAATTAGAAAGAAAAAAAATAGCTATTTAAATCAAATTTGAAATATTTAGCTTTAAGTACGAAAGTATTAACAGAGATTAAAAATATCGAATATGTATGCTATGCAACTTCGTGGTGCAACACGTATACAGTCTCATGTAACGAATACACCTCACAACTAGGCCTACTACCAACAGCCGCCGCCCGGTTTGTACTACTTTTCTGCGCATGACAAAAAATTATGATTGGAGCACGTGACTAGAAATCTCTGACAGCACCACTATGCGGCCAACGACTTACTTTTGATGAGTCACTAGTTAAATTATGTCACACTGGTGGTGTTGTTTTTCGTTTTGTTTGTTTTTTAATTCGGAAAACAGTTATGTCCACTACGAAGTTTGTGAACAGAGGTGGGTATTTCTGAAGAAGTGTAATATTCTAGTTTTTCTCTGGATATCCTCACAACTTATAAAAACAATGTCGTGAATAATAAAACTACGCATAGCAAACTATATCTTAAGCATATGACGTTATGATTATGATAAAATATTTCTAATTTTTGTGAGCTGTGTGTAATAGATTTTATTTTCAATATTATTTAAGTATTTAATACATCATTAAATACACAAATCATTTCCAACGAACATAAAAATACATAATTAATTTAAGTGAAACGATATCATAATGCGTCAATAAAGAAAAACGTTTCGTGAACTGGGAACTGCTATTTGTTTGTTGTTAAGCGCAAAGATATACAATGAGCTATCTGTGATGTTCCTATCAGAGGTATCGAAACCCGGTTTTTAGTATTATAAGCCTTCAGACTTATCGTTGAGCTACTAGGGGCAAACTGGTATAGACTCACGTGCTAGTGGTATTAAGCATCAGGCCTATAACATAATCATATACATACGATATTTCTGATCATATAAGACAAGATTATTATTTCTTTGATAAACCGGAATCCTGCTGTGGGTTAAACCAGCAAAATATAGAAATCTTGCAATATAGACTAAAACAGAAAATATACAACAAGTTTACACACTGGATGTTACTTTAATTAAAGTTTATAAGCATACAATAACTAAGTAGTCGACTAAAATAAACCTT
>NW_013669250.1:78046-88758 GCF_000517525.1 Limulus polyphemus
CTGCTAAATTAGGAACGGCTAGCGCAGATAGCCCTCGTGTAGCTTTGCGCGAAATTCCAAAACAAACAAAAAATAACCTTAGGAATCAAAGTTCATCCTGTAAATATAGAATAACCATATAAGGCGTTTGAAATATCCACTTGAAAATTTTATAAATAACAACATTTTAGCAGTTTCTTTCGATATGTTGAAGTATTTACCTTATAAGAATATTAATTAACTGGTAGAAGATATAATATCTACCATCCGTCCCATTACTCATAGTTACTCCTTAAGCATTATAATATTCGGAGCGGAAACAGGGTAGGTCACTTTCAATTTAGAGAGAAAATAGGTCAGTAATCTGCAGATATCCGTCACGGTGTTTCTTTAGTTACCCAGGTTCTAAGCTTTTTAGCTTATATATATATGCTAACGTTAAATGATACATAATATAAAATAAATAAATAACTATAAGCTTGATGTTTTCAGCATTGAAATTTACAGTTAAAAATACTAATCAATATTGCTTTGGAACGGATAAAAAACATATATATGCTTGGTGATAGCTGAGTACATACGTATACTGCCACAAGAAACATAAAACTAATGTTAATGGCGAAACTGGTCATTGACTCTTCATTTCAAGCAATTTTTATGTCTCTGTACGATAACAGCAGCATTTAAAAGTCAGTAAACGTCATTAACCTCTAGTATAAGATAGCACCATTTAAACTATATCATAATCTCTCCCAAGAAATCTAGGACAGGATAATTTTAATCTATCATTATTAATCATGAAACCTGTAGATTGATCTCTGGAGTGCGGGATCATTGTTATATACAACTGATGACGGATACAGAATATCTTACTCTCACATCTCAAAACAAAAAAAAAAAAATTACAGAGTCCCGAGTGCTAATGACGGTAATCAGTCCTACAACATACACATTCTTTTCAACTAGCTTGGTTAATTTGAACAAAATTTCATCTATTCTATATTAGAGGACTTCCTCATGAACAAGAGAAGGAAAAAAAACTGCTGAATTTCAACCACTTTTAATTTTTCTTAATACAAGTAATGTTGCCATGAATCTTTAAATATATACGTAGATGAAGTAAAGGTATAAAATATGCGTTGAACCATGAAGTAAATAACAGCGCTAGAAATCGGGTTTCGATACCCGTGATCGCCAGAGCACAGATAGCCCATTGTGTAGCTTTTTGTGCTTAATTACAAACAAACAAACTTCCTTACACTACTCATCAGTTCGTACTCCTACTTGTAACAACTTACTTCATACAAAATAAAACCAGATTGTTTAGCAAAAAATAGTGCTAATCTGAACAAATTAATAACATGAGTTCTTGAATACCTTTTTGTGTTTTCTATTATACTTTATTTTGACTATGAAGATAAAACTTTTGCTTTGAGTAAATATTTTATTTCAATAATGGTTCTGATATCTGTCACTATTGTGCGAAATATCCAATGCATCGCAATATTGGATATTATACATGTGACGTACGAATCGTGACAACAGAAATAAAGCCATGTTAAGCGATAGACTTTCAAAAAATAAGTGAATGATAGAGAACATCTGAAACCAGGTCTCGTTGTATTTCTTCACTTAGAGTAGCACTAGTTCTCAAATCTTTGCAGTGGTGAAATGCACTATACAAAAACTCCAGATATACAGTATTGAAAATAAGAATGGAAACGGCGGGAAAGAAAAAGCAAATACTACAGAAATGCCTTTATCGTATGAAAATAAACTGCACCAAAGTACAGTCACGTGTTGGTAGCTTACACGCCAATATAAAGCCTATATTGCAGACAGTCATACTATGCCCAGTAGTAGTAGTAGGGTGAATACAATTATAGCTCCTTGGACTGAAATATCACATTTTTCATGCGACAGATTGCGATAAGACTCCATGTTTAGGTTGGAACTGTATGAAAGACTCTGAAGAGGATACCTGAAACTGGTGCTGTTAATAATAAAAATTGTCGAAAGAGAAAACCGAAACTACCCAAAAGCGATTAAGTGCCTCGGGATATTTACGATATAGACGACGGTCAAGTACAACTCTTACGGTCTTACCAATTGCTTTATTGTAAATACAAATGTGAGTGTTTTCTCGAGAACAGCAAAGTAACTAAATACTAGCACTGAGTGTCTCGACTAACATGTAGTTGCTCCAAACCTGCTGCTGGGAAGAGGTAACAAAGCTAAAAGGTTGAAATTAACAATGGACCACAAATAGCATAATGAACAAATGAGACGCGTGCTCATTCCAGATAAATCTAAGTTCGAATTGTTCGAAAACAATCAACAACATTTTGTGAAGCATGGTGGGGATTCATTACATTTTAGCCAATGGTATCAGTGATCTATGCAAAGTTGATGACACCCTAACTGGTGAAAAGTACATTTATCAAAATATAAATAGACAAGGCAGAGAGTGGGAAAAATCCACAATAAACAGACCAGTTCACATAGTAAAAACTTAGAAAGTAATTTGTACTTTGACTTTTTGTTTCTCTGTGCTGGGACTTAGCATTAACGTTAGGTTATAACTATAAGAGATATATAGGTTTAAATTAGGCTTATGCGTTAACTTGAGTTAACAATAGTAGTGTTCAAGTTCAAATTAGACTAAAACAAAGTATTCTTTTTTGTGTACTCTCTCTCTCACACACACACACACACACCAATTGCAAGAATGAAATACTAAAAAAAAAAAATGTAATAAGTTTCTGTGGATTAACCTGACAAAGTTTTTATGAAAAGACAAAATTTACAGTTGTACTTAGAATTCATCAGAATCTTCTTACTTCTTCAAACAGTTAAAATAACAACTAAATTATACCTTGGGATCAATGAGAATATGTTTCACCTTTCTGAAAAGAAAAGTCACCAATGGACGGATAGCGCAGATAGCCTTTGAATTGCTTTGCGCGGGAATTTCCGACAGCTATGATTGCTCAATATCTCACCAGAAATATTGGAGTCCTTTAAAAGTATTTAGTGGGCCTACAATAAACATTAGCCGGTATTCCAATGCACAATTAATGAAAAAAATAGAAAAATAGTAAATATCATAATTTAAGATATTTGATTAAATAAGCTTGTCAGTTGTTAGGCTTAGAACAGTACTTAAAAATTAAAGTCACACACCACTTAAAATAGATGTAAAATTCGCAAATCACGAGTATTAGGTGTAGCAATAATAGTAATGTTAATAATATTTGGTAAAAGAACACTTATAAATATTACGAACCAAATTTCTTAAATTATGGACATAAGGTAGCAATATTCATGATGTGTATTATGTGTTTCCTGAAGTTTGAGGTTTTGCATATAACCCTGTTTCCTGCAACTTTCACAGTCGAATATTTTTGACAACTTATTTGTATTTCTCTGAACAATATCCATATTTATGCTATAAAAATCTGAAGATCAGGAAACATCTAATAGTGCAAGAAAACTAACTTAAAAATGATTTTCGTCATTTTTATTAGGCCTAATTAGTGTCCTTGTTTACCAGCTAGGGGTTTTAAACAACAAAAATGAGGATACGATCTGAAGATTCCATTTTTAGTCAGTAATATCATACTCACTAAATAGATCATGAAATATTATGACGAGTTTCTTCCTGGTATTAATGAGTAATAACCCAAGTCTTGACAACTGTGTCTTCCCTCTAGTTTATCAGTTCCAAATTAGGGACAGCTAGCTCAGATAGCCTTTGAGTTGCTTTACGCGATTTTCCAACAGCTGTGGTTGCTTTATATATAACCAGAAATATTTGAGTCCTGTTAGAAGTATGTAGTCAACCTATGATAACCACTAGCCGGTATTCCAAAGCATGTATAAAGTGAGCGAAAAAGTAGAGTGCATAGGACATTAAAAGGGCACAGACTTATTGACAAAAAAAGCACTTTTTAAGCATCGTAAGGCAAGACTTTTGGGGGAGGTGTTAAGGGAGATTGGTGAATGTGGGTTGCCTGTGGTACACATAGGGTAGAAAATCATTAGACTCAAACAAATCCTCTTTTATTCCTATTCAATCGGTCCAAAAATAACTTTTAAAATGTAAAACTAAACAGTGACTTCTTCCGTATTAATACTTAATAGCATATCACTATCATTATTATTATTTATTTTTTAATTTTACTGTAAAGACCAACAAGTTCTTTTATCCCATTAAATTTAAAGCTATTTTTTTTTTCATAACTAGCAACAAGCAAGATGTAGAATCAGGTGTGTCTTGTAATGGTTGTACATCATGTTTATGAAAGAGAAAAAGGGCACTTTGGGGGCATAAAAGGAGGAAGGCAGGGGCTTGAGCTCACTCAGCTACCCCTCTGTGCACACCATTAAGTGAAACTGATAATAAGCAGAAAAGATAGAAATAACTGCATTTATAAAAATAATTTTAACGCTTGGTAACATTATGATTTGAGTAGGTTAAACTATTTACAGAAATCTAATGTTCGTCAGATAAAGTACAATATTAACAAATCACAAGAACTTGCAATTACAGTGGTATGTTACAAGATAACAACACTATGTTTTTGCAAGTACAATAGCATGTTACAATATAACAACACTATATTCTTGCTAATATAGTTATCTACGCACAGCGTTTCTACATTTCCCTATGGCTCAGTATTAAGGCTTAATACCTTTAAAAATTGGATTTCGATAGTCACGTTAAGCGTAGCACAGATAGCCCATTGTGTAACTTTGTGCTTAATAACAAAAAGCAAAAAAATTTATACGACTTTTAAAAAGTTGATTACAAATGTTGGTCCATGATGCTACACAATTAATAAAAAATATAAAAAAAACGTAAATATTATAATTAAGATATTTAATTAAATGAACTTGTCAGTTACTATGCTTAGAAGAATATTTATAAATTAGTCACACACTACTAGATGTAAAACTCGCAAATCACGAATATTAGGTGTAGCAATAATATTAGGTAAAAGAGCACTTATAAATATTACGAAGCAGATTTCTTAAATTATGTAGCAATATTCTTAAATGTGTATTTAGAAGAAGAGCACTTATATCATGCCCCGTGATTGTCCAGCGATAACTCTGAAGACTTATAACGCTAAAAATCGGGTTTCGATACCCGCGATGGGCACATCACAGATAGCCTATTGTGTAGTTTTACAATTAACAACAAACAAAGAAACTTATATCATAGGTACTTAGTAAAAGAGCACTTATATTATGATAGTAAGAGGAAGTCTCTTTAAATAACTGGAACTAGATATAAATAAAACCGAGAATAAATAACCCTAGTGAATGACGGATACTTTTGTTTGTTTATTTGAAGCTAAGCACAAGGCTACAGAATGGGCTATACGTGCTCTGCCCACTACGGGTATCGAAACCAGGTTTCTAGCGTTGTAAATTCGAAGACATACCGCGGTGCCACTGGGGGACTGAGGAATACTAAACGCATTATTAACAAATGTATTCGTGGATTACTGTGACTAAAAGCAACCTTAAAAATATCGCGATTACTATAACTATAGAAAAATATGATGTTGTAAATCTATCATATTATAGCATAAACCTCCAGTATCTACTATACTAGTTCTCAAACACTTATGTTCTTTAAAAAAAAAAAAACTACTCCAGTTATTTTAGATAAATGTACTGACACACGGGGTTCGTGCCTCGATTCTATTTGACAGTGCCTCGAATCCTCAGTTGATGTCTTGCAAAATCAGAATAGAAAATCATGACCGATATCATACCGAAACTTCGAAAATTCACGCGCCTATGGGCCCAAGTGCTGATTTTTTTAAGCAGCTGGCGACGCCTTTGGATAAAGGCAAGAATCACAAACATATGATAATTTATTTGAGTTCAAAGTCTAGCACTGTTTTTTTTTATTACAGTTCATTTGGCTCGTGAATATCCGGTTTATTTCTATATATTCTCAATAGAGGGCGATAGCATACGACATTTAGCAAAGTCAAAGGGGTAATCTGAAATTAGGCCGTTGGGTCTATGATTTTAAATATGTGTTAACACAGAATAAGGCTCTAATGTGAAATATTACTAATAAAAACATCAGCACTATGCCTTATCTTTATCAATTGCAGTAGAACTGAAATGTAATATTATATCTTTATGAGAAAGTAGAGGGTTAATGAAATGTTTAATGCAGCCTTAATCATAGCATTTATATGTAATCATGTACAGTCAGTACTAAAAAAAAGAAATAATACTTAATAATCTTAATAAGTATTTTATTTCTTTGAGTTTCTAACACCCGATTTCAGATCGATATTTTCGTAGTTGTTGCATACGTAATAAAGAAGAGTAAGCCGTTTGTTTGACGTAGATATTATTGTTTGATCATTATTGTTATTTATAGAATACGCAACTTTATAACAAGAATTGTTAGAATAAACCACACCTTATTTCACGCACTTGAATTTTTTGTGCACTCTTGCAAAGATATTGTACTTGCTAACTGTTGTTATGTGTTGTGATACGGTATCGGTGATTAGCAATCTTCATGGGCATTATTCAGTATCTGGTATCAAATAATCCTCTCGTTTATTACTTGCATTATTACTTAATTGTATAAAAGCAGTATACTGAAACTTTCTTACTGAACCTGAAGCGTGCCTGATACCATTTGGATACTTTAATGCTGGGTGCTCTAATAGATGAAGCTTCCATTAAATTATATTACCATCTGTGTTTGTTTCCAAATTTCGCGCAAAGCGACACAAGAGCTACCTGCATGCACGTAGCTAGGTTGTCTCTAATTTTAAACTGATAGGCTATAGGGAAGGCAGCTAGTCAACAACCCCCACCGCGCTCGGGGGTTACTCTTGCCCGAACGACAGTGAGACTTGAACGTTACTCTTATAACGCACCAACGGCCTCAAAGTACGGGACACATTTTTCGCGATAATGGGTCTCGAACCATGTATCTACTAGATCACACCCGGTACAACCATCTTTGATAAATTAAAATCATAGTAAGTCCAGCATGCATATATTTGTTTTAAACTATACTTACAATGGAACTGACTTAAAGAAAAACTGGAACAATAGCGTCCTCTAACAGTGTGGTGAAATATTGATGGTCGAACAATTAAATTGTAATATTCACATTTCGAGTACTTACGTGAACCGACATAACTGAAAGGGGGTATGTAAGATAAAGTAAGAACAAAAACTTTCCGATGGGAACTCATCCTGAGTCTATAAGAGTTACACCCGTTGATTAGGCAGTATTAATTAGATGTTTGTAACAGAAAGTGATTTTGTCTAGAACTGTACGAATGCGAACAGTTTTAGTTTAATAAATGTAATTTAACTACAATTTATTTGTTATTTTTGTAATTATTCTGTTAATTTACTAAAATTTTGTATTTCTTTGGTGTACATTTTAATTAAACGTACAATGTCCTACCAACCTCTCATGTATTCAAACACAGAACTAAAACTTAGCATAGTTTCTCCTGTGAAGATGCAAGTGTTTTTAACAGAGAGTCAGATGTAAATAAAAGACTCATTATTTTTTTCAGAATTACAAACCTAGGTGTAATAAGAATTCATTTATATTTGTGCGCCCCCCCCCAGTGGCACAGCGGTATGTCTGCGGACTTATAACGCTAGAATCCGAGTTTCGATACCCGTGGTGGACAGAGCACAGATAGCCAATTGTGTAGCTAAGAATAAGAAGAGAGCGTTAATATCATTTAAAAAACATTTATTTTGTATAAAAATTCGTTACAGATGAAGCCTAGCAATCAATACTATGAGCAACAGTTTGTTATAAAGCACAAAGCTACACAATGGGCTATATTTGTTATGCCCATTGCGAGTATCGAAACCTGTTTTTTTAGCCTTATAAGCCAGCATAGTTAATGCTTAGCCTCCGTGAGGTAACAGATCGGTTCTATTACAATGCTTATAACATTAAGAGTGACCCCATTACTTGAAAACTTCTTGTTGAAAGGAAATGGGATGTTAAAAATTAGGAGAATAGTTAAAAACCAAATATTCCAAGGATTTTGAATCCTCATAATCAGGATGAAGAAACAAAACTATTTGGCGAAAACGTTAATTCAACTTCAATGCAAGGAATTAACGTTCTCAAAATGTATTTTTTAACTTCCGTGTTGATGTAATAATACTTGTACCTTTCTTAACAAAAACGATTAACATTTTCAAGGAACGCCTCTATTTATTTTGTTAACTTCCTAATATAACACACTATATGGTGCTTGTAAGCTTTTGTTGTCCTTCCTACGTTGTTTGTTTGTTTGTAGTTAAGCACAAAGCTACACAGAGGGCTATTTGTACTCTGCCTACCACGGTTATCGAAACCCGGTTTCTAGCGTTGTAAGTCCGCAGACATACTGCTGTGCCACTCGGGGCCCTTCTCACATCAAGTGGTATCATTGAAAAATAACGATGTGTAAAAGTGTAGTAAATTTGACTTGTTTCATATTTCTTCTTTATTATTCCAGTTTTTAGCCGAATAAAGCTCTCAAATTGAAACTCTGCAATCCTCATATCTATATATTTCTATATTTGAATAACACTTTATTTATACCAATCTTTCTGTGGTAACTATACATAAAAATGATATTTTTATCACCTCGCCATGGTGACTTTAGAACAGTCTGATTATATCATCCTCTTCATGGTAATTATAGAATATTTGCTTATATCATCTTCTTCGTGGTAACTATAAAACATCCTACTTATACCATCCTCTCCTTGGTAATTATTGAAAACTCTGCTTACACCCTTCTCCCCGTGGTAACTGAATAATACTTTTATATTCTTTTAATAATAGAATATTTTTAAAAGACTGTGAAATTTCGTACATAATCGACTCGCAAACTGTCTGTAATTTTAAACTTCTGGTAATTATTTCTATATTGTTTTATTTTAATATAAAGTCGTTATTTTGAAAGGACAAAAATGTCCATTATTCAGTTCACTTTTAAAAGTAATACAGTTTCGTGATAAAAGATAGGATATTAATTATTTTTTTTTAAGTACGTATCAGAACCTCAAATCTAAACGTTCTAGGACACAAATATATCAAACCCTTATTAAAATAATATCAGATCCTCATGTTTTTCACGTGTTCCAATAAACAGAACAAGTCACATAAACTTTATATGAATGTTGTAAAAATTGCCGCAAGGGTTTCTTGTATCGACTGTTTGTTTGTAATTAAGCACAAAGCACTGGAGGGGGGGGGGGGGTTCTTGCATCGAATTAAAATCATAATAACGATATTCCTGAAACTTTCTTTGCAGTCGTATTAAATAATTTCTATTACTGTGATGAGAACGTGACATTTCTTTGTTAGGTTTGGACATTCTAATTAACTGGGATATAACTTTTATCGCTTTCAGGACATCGTGTTGGATCAGTTGAAGATCATCTGTTGCTGGCGCCCCCCAGTGGCACAGCGGTATGTCTGCGGACTTACAACGCTAGAATCCGGGTTTCGATACCCGTGGTGGGCAGAGCACAGATAGCTCATTGTGTAGCTTTGTGCTTAGTTTCAAAACAAAACAACTGTTGTTGGAAACGATCCCTCACGGTCTGGATATCCGCTACATTCTCTGTAAAGCTATTCGTATGGGGTTTGGGTCCGGCATGGCCAGGTGGTTAGGGCGCTGGACTTGCAATCTACGGTCGCGGATTCGAATCCCCGTCCCACCAAACATGCTCGCCCTTTCAGTCGTGGAAGCGTTATAACGTGACGGTCAATCCCACTATTCGTTGGTAAAAGAGTAGCCCAAGAGTTGGCGGTGGGTGGTGATGACTAGCTGCCTTCCCTCTAGTCTTACACTGCTAAATTAGGGACGGCTAGTGCAGATAGCCCTCGTGTAGCTTTGCGCGAAATTCAAAAACAAACAAACAAACGTATGGGGTTTCAACTGTGTGCTTTTAGTTTCTACATACATAAATAGAATGATTAATAAAATATCCTACTTTTTCGCGGCCGCGGGTCTTAATAAACATTTATTTGCTGTTAGCACAATGCTACACAACACAGGGATCGAGCCCGAATTTTAACATTATGGAAAGATTTAGTATGCACGTAAAACAATTTGAAAAACCTGGATTGGTACATTCGTGATACTTCGTTTAATTACCTCAAGAAATTCTTACCTCAAATGAGTTAAAAAAAACTTTTAACACCACATTTAAAACTACAAAGAAATAGGTATCTAAAGTTGTTGTTGTCCCCCCTTACATAATAAGAATACACATGCTATGGGGTAGGTGTTTTCGAATATGAACTATTTAATATTTTACCAAATATATGTATCAATACATATACCAATCAAAATTTGCTACGAATCTTTGCTTCTCAGCGCTAACAAATACCCACTGTTGCTTCCTGTTATAAATCTACAAGCGGTATGAAAAGTTTCAAAAAATTATTGAGGTGTTCTAGCTTAGCTTGATGGAATTACAACGCTAAAAACCGGGGTTCGATTCTCCACGACGAGCACATCAGATAGCTCAATGTGGCTTTGCTCTAAAAAAATACAATTCTCGCTCCGAATCATTTATCAGTCGCGTGAGAATTACTTGATATTTATTATTACTCCCGTGAATTACTTAATTGTTTATTATTACTCGCGAGAATTACTTCATCGTTTGTTATCACTCACGTGAAATACTTTATCGTTTATTATCAC
>NW_013669250.1:89758-94999 GCF_000517525.1 Limulus polyphemus
GTTTATTATCACTCACGTGAATTACCTCATCGTTTATTATCACTCACGTGAATTACCTCATCGTTTATTATCACTCACGTGAATTACCTCATCGTTTATTATCGCTCGCGGAATCACGTCATTGTTTATTATCACTCATGTGAATTACCACATCGTTTATTATCACTCATGTGAATTACTTCCAATAAAGGAATTTTGCCAAATAAGATGCTCTATGTCACGTGGTTTATTTTAGCATGGCTCATACTTTTCGTACTCGCATTTTCCACTATTATGGCCAAGCACGTGTCAGAATGCATAAATCGGAAAGAATTCAGGTGATTTCTGTATCCTACATGTTGGAGTGTCTCAACACCAAATTACTTCTGCCCTAGTTATGAGCCAAAATTTTATTTCCCCAAGCTAGGACGCGACACAGAATGCGTGTAAATGTAAAGAGATGGCATGGAGGTGGCTGAACAGAAAGACTAACACAAAACAAAACTTCTGACCTTGAAGATTCACCAAGACCCTTTCCAGATAATTCCAAAGTTCTATTGTTACCTTATACAGTCTTCCATAATAGGCTCAAGAAGGCTGGTTTATGCTTCTAAAAATCCTGTATAAGAATCCCATTGATCCAACATCACAGAAAAACCGTCGAGATTGTGCTGAAGACCACCAAGACTGGACATCAGTGTTCCTTAAAGTTGAGTCCATATTTTATCTTGATTTCACAGAATATCGTGACAGAATGTGGAAGCGATCTTAAGAGCACTGTCGCAACGCTGATCAAGCTTTATTTGTCCGTTAGGGTGGGGTCCATCTTGATTTGAGACGACAACAACGACATGTGTTTCAGTAAGGCCCTTTGACAGTTGTGCGGAACGGGAGTGAGGTCTTACATATTTACAAAAAGTTGTGCACCGAATCTATTGGTTACAACTTTGTCCTTAGAGATGACAATGTTACCAACAAATACGCTCTAGTCACGGAAAAGTGTTTTTAGAGAGAGATTGGTCGCGGAGAAGTGTTTTCAGAGGGAGACCGGTCACATAGGAGTGTTTTCAAAAGGATACTACTGTCTTTATGAAGTGGACCATTTGATGTCCAAGCATGAATCAAATCAAACATATCTAGAACTCTCTCCAGCATGTTGCTTCGGCTTGACTTGTTCTGGCAGTGACTCTTTTAGAGTTGGAACCGATGCCACTAATGGTCAGTACTTTTGAAGTACTGTTTTCTGCTCAATAAAAGAAGTTACCCATATATATTCTCTCCCATGTTTAACTGTGTAACAAACGTTGAGAAAGAGTGAATAAGAACAAGTAAAAGAAATAAACATCAGTTCGTTACTAGTCATCATTTAATATATATTCGTTTTCAAAAGTTTTATCTAGTTCTTGCGTAATATTATTGAAGTGACATAACAATATTATTGAAGAGACATAATAATGTTATTGAAGGGATATAACAATGTTATTGAAGTGACATAATAATATTATTGAAGTGACATAACAATATTATTGAAGGGACATAATAATATTATTGAAGGGATATAACAATGTTATTGAGGTGACATAACAATATTATTGAAGTGACATAACAATATTATTGAAGTGACATAATAATATTATTGAAGTGACATAATAATATTATTGAAGTAACATAACAATATTATTGAAGTGACATAATAATATTATTGAAGTAACATAACAATATTATTAAAGTGACATAACAATATTATTGAAGTGACATAACAATATTATTGAAGTGACATAATAATATTATTGAAGTAACATAACAATATTATTGAAGTGACATAACAATATTATTGAAGTGACATAATAATATTATTGAAGTGATATAACAGTATTATTGAGTGACATAACAATATTATTGAAGTGACATAATAATATTATTGAAGTGACATAATATTATTGAAGTGACATAACACTTTGCAAATTATTATCGATTTTTTTTTCTTTGCAACAACTACTACGCTTTTATTTAATTTTTTATTTTAAATGATTAATTTACAGTTTTCGTTTAGGTCTGCTTGGGGCTCATTAGTTTCGTTTTGAAAATTAAAGTAACATCTATCATTGATTTGTAAACTGGTTTGGCTTGAATTTCGCGCAAAGCTACATTTGGGCTATCCGCGCTAGTCGTCCCTAATTTAGCAGAGATAGACTATAATAAAGGCAGCTAGTCAACACCACCTACCGCCAAGTCTTGGGCTAATATTTACTATCGAATAGTGGGACTGACCGTCACATTATGACGCCCCAACGGCTGAAAGAGCAAGAATGTTCGGTGACGGGGACCAGGCTATGGTTTGTCAACTGGTTTATGTCTCTTAAACCTGTCGTTTTTCCTTATAGAACTTTGATACTAATAATATTCACTTTAGGTGAGTTTGATTGTTACGATAAACTTAGATCCAATGAATAAACTTTTTTTGTGTAAAATAAGGCATTTAGAAAACGTGTCATTGTCCTTATTATCGTGAGCAGTTTTTAAAGCAGATATTTTAAACTTATAAAACGAATGTTTATCTTTCGCTATTAATGGTGACAGTTGCGATATTTCATCTTTAATGGTTTTATTGCCTTGGCATAAAGAATATCAGAATTAAGTCGATGTGATCATAAATATGCGCGGTGCTACAGAAGCTTTTCTGGATTAGTATTCACTGTCACCAACGGCTGATAAACGAGTCACGTTACTTTGTGATTATAAAACCGGTTCCGTTTGAAATGAGGTTTTGGCTTGTTATTGATGTTGATTTCCATAAGAACTTAAGTGTGAATATTGTTATTTTGTAAGATTTTCATCAACGGTTTTTCCCGGTAGGTCAACGGACATGCGACACTAAAATCCTAGATTCGATACCCGTGGTGGACAGAGCGTAGATAACCCATTGTTTATCTTTACGCTATAGCAACACCAAATATCCTTCGGTAGTAACTAGACATATATTATGATTCAGTCAACAGATTTGAAACACCTGTTTAATACTAAAATTACCAATAGGTTGTTGTTGTTGTTTGAAGTTAAGCATAAAGCTACACAATGGGCTATCTGTATCGAAACCCGGTTTCTAGCGTTGTAAGTCCGCAGACATACCGCTGTGCCACTGGGGGCTTACCAATAGGAATCCACATTCAAAGACCCCATTGGTTTTTTTTTACATACATTTTTTTCAAAACTATTTATATGTCTATTCGCTTGTGGGTCTATGATTTTCTTTGTTACATGGTTCCCAATAATATATCGTTACATATGAGTCACATACATACACACAGAAAGAAAACAACAATTCGATTAATATTGCAGTCCATCTTGCCAATTACTGTAGTGGTCCTATATCTATTTGTACATATCATCTTGCCAATTACTGTAGTGGTTCCTATATGTATTTGTACATGTCATCTCGCCAATTACTGTAGTGGCTCCTATATGTATTTGTACATGTCATCTCCCCAATTACTGTAGTGGTTCTATATGTGTTTGTACATGTCATCTCGCCAATTACTGTAGTGGTTCCTATATGTATTTGTACATGTCATCTCGCCAATTACTGTAGTGGTCCTATATGTATTTGTACATATCATCTCGTCAATTACTGTAGTGGTTCTATATGTATTTGTACATATCATCTCGCCAATTACTGTAGTGGTCCTATATGTATTTGTACATGTCATCTCGCCAATTACCGTAGTGGTTCCTATATGTATTTGTACATGTCATCTCGAACCACTACAGTAATTGGCCTATATGTATTTGTACATATCATCTCGCCAATAACTGCAGTGGTTCATGTATGTATTTGTACATAGAAAGTGAGTAATTCCGACCATTTGTTTTTGTCAGTTATTTACAATTAGTACTGTAACATACCCAATATGATACATAATGTGGGTCTCAACGATATCGTACGATATATATATATATGTAAAAAAAAAAAGTCGGTAATTTGAAGATTAAGAGAAAAATATTAACATAATGTCGGCCACCAAGAAGCAGCAGTATGCGATAGGTTTTAATAGGAATATTACACAGATCTTGAACACATACAAAAGGCATACCAGAGAGAGAGAGAGTGATGTTGAAGTTCGGTTTCGAGAATAGCTTATAATTATTCGATGGGAGTAACATCTGGAGATTGGGCAGGCTAGAGTACGTGACTGAACTTTCCTCGTGCTTCCAAAACCAATATGGAATTTTTTGTAGCAGAATGGGTTCATTGTTATTTTTTCATCAGCGCTAATAAATATGTTGCCAGTGGCTCAGCGGTAAATCTCTGGGCTTATAACGCTAAAAATCGGGTTTCGGGCAGAGCATAGGTAGCACATTGTGTAGCTTTGAGCTTAACAACAAACAATCGATAAGATTTGTTTAATATTTCGCATATAATCGTTTTCGTATTATTTAGAAAATGTTATTTGATTGGTGATCTAATTAACACTTATCATGCCTGACTGGGGCATACATTGACCACAAAACATATAAGTATTTTTTATCATGAAAACAACAGTTATGGAAGTCATTAATCTAACGAGAATAAAGATACACTTTAAGTGTGAAAGTCAGCAATGAGTTTGCTTCAGTCAGGAACGGGTTAAGGTGGGAGCTATTGTGGACGTAGCCCCAGACCCGTGCTCATAAAAGGCCCGTTATGATGTGTTTTTTTACCATAGTCTTTAGTCGCAATCATAATAGGCCCAGTAAAAACATTTAACACCAGGCCTGTCTGACCCATAATCTGCCCCTGCAAAAAAATCAGTATATTAACAAATGTCCATGAAAAAAAAATTATCAAAAAGTTCAGTGTCATTTCTTATTGTCGCTTCACTTCTTAATTTGCCCCCCAGTGGCACAGCGGTATGTCCGCAGACTTACAACGCTAGAATCCGGGTTTTGATATCAGTGGTGGGAAGAGCACAAAGAGCTCATTGCGCAGTTTTGTCTTTAATTACAAACAAACTTCTTAATTATATTTATACCGAGAACTTGTTGTTGTTGTTTGTTACTAAGCACAAAGCCACACAAAGAGCTATCTGTGCTCTGCTCACCACAGGTATCGAAACCCGGTTTCTAGCGTTGTAAGTCCGTAGACATACCGCTGTGCTACTGGGGGCGAACCGAGAACTATTACCACCTGTAAGGGATTTTCAAACGATTTGAGGGAGAATAAATACTAAAACGCGACATGGTTGTTATATATTCAAATATATGATGTAAATTGAGTATTCTTCT
>NW_013669250.1:95959-116332 GCF_000517525.1 Limulus polyphemus
CCTTTGTGCTAACTCTTTTATCAAGTGGAGGATTTTGTAAAGAAAAGTAATATAAAAGAAATATAAAGAGGTGGTGTGATACTAGTCACGTGACCTCGCTGACGCAACAATATGATATGGATATACATAGGTGATGACAGAATGTTTGATGTTGTTATTATTTTTCGTGTGGAGTAGTCGGTTGTTTAGCTCTCTACTTATGAATAATTGTTGAGATTGAGGAATTCTCAAGCATAAGTTCCGAATAGAAATTCCTGCTCATGAATCTGTTTTCAGAAACTGGGTCAATGAACTAATAGCGTTGCACCCTCTGGGCTCCTAAAGGGTGGCCTGTGTTTGTTTGTTTGGTTTAGACACGTTTCAGCAACATGAGACCTACATTTAACTAACATTACGTATATACCACAGCATGTTGTTATTTATTTCTTGTTGTTGTTTTTTTTTCTCAGCATATTAATATTGCTCATGCAACCTAAACCTCTGAGTGCACTTCTCCAACTTTGAATTTTAAAAGTATTACATCTGTAAACTCCACGAGCCATCGGGTCCCTGGATTTTATACAGCGGTTAAGTCACGTGAATCAATTTAAATTGTTACGTGAACTTTACAGAACATACTTAAAAAGTATCCACTCACATCCAAGTGCTATTGTTTGAACCGAGTATAGTCATTAGTGCCAACGATTTCCCCCCCTTTTTTTTTATCTCGTTTCGTAGATACTAAGGGTCTTTCATCTGACATCAAGATAATGTTGTCATCAAAGATTCCGACCCAATTGTTTTGTTTGTGAATAAGTTAACAACATTCTAAGATCACAGAGATTTGTCTAGTTACTCAAGAAACACGAGCGTTATAACGTTTATTCACGCTACCGTTTGGAGTCACAAGTACGCTCACGTTTCAAAAAGACGAATAGTGGATTGTCTTTACTGCCCTCTCTAGTTGTTAACAAAGGTGAATAAAAAAAGTGTAAGTATTAGCGTGGATATTCTGGTACGCATGCAAAACGTAATAAGGATTTTTTTTTTTCTACACGGCACATTATTCACTCTTACGAACCAAAATTAGCTTTTAGTAAGCCTAAATATCAGCCCATGGATTGTGTGCACATTTTTTCTTCCTCAACGCTAGCATTTTATTTTGAATTATTTGTACAATTTTTATTTATAACATTAATTTCCAGTATATTTTTTTTGCTAGCCGAATATACATTTAATAGATATAATACGGTGCGACGAGAAACAAATACATAAAAACTGAGAATAAATTAACAATAAAACGTTTGTCGACAAACGTGCATAATACATAATGTTCAAGATATTTTATAAAAATCGTAATTCTTCTTTGAAGACTATAGAAAAACACAAATAACGGCTTCATTTTGTTTATAAATTATATATATATATTCCCTTTTAGTTGGCCATTGTTTATCAAGTTAGCACGAGCATTAATACCTAGGAATTGATGACATCATAACAGATAAAACATACCGCTAACGAATGAGATCTATAGTTTGTCTCAAGATAATATGTTTGCGAATCTTGCTTTTTTACAAAGGTAATCGTAATCTGACAACGAAATAAAAGCTCTATTTGCAAATAGTCTACAAAAAGTTATTTTCCAGGAAAAGGAAATGAATGTTAGTAATGCACGAAAATCACAACAACTGATGTTTTGAAATTACTAGTGAATGAACAAATTTCCAGAGAGAAAATTAAGAGGGTGGGTTTGTTTGTTTGTTTATTATGGATTTTGCGCAAAGCTACACGAGGGCTATCCGCGTTAGCCGTCCCTAATTTAGCAGTGTAAGACGAAAGGGAAGGCAGCTAGTCATCACCACCCACCGCCAACTCTTGGGCTACTATTTTACCAACGAATAGCGGGATTGACCGTCACATTATAACGCCCCCACGGCTGAAAGAGCGAGCATGTCTGGTGGGACGGGGATTCGAACACGCGACCCACAAATTGCGAGTCGAGCGCCCTAACCACCTGGTCATGCCGGGCCTAAAGGGGGGGGGGGCGAGAGAAGAAATTCCAAAGGTGCTAGTAGTTTCAAACTGAAATATATTGCTAACCCACCCGAGAAGATATTGTGCATTACAAAGTGTCAGTGGAGGTACACTTGTATTGAACTCTAAGTGTCCGTATTTAAAGTGTTTCTTGCTCCACTGAAATTTCAGACATTTATAAGAATTAATATGATTTAAAAGTGAGCTGCACACCAAAATTTGTTTGCAATGTTTAACAGTTCTTTGATTTAAATAGGAGGGTGTGTTTTCTTACGTCAAAGCCACATCGGGCTATCTGCTGTGTCCACCGAGAGGAATCGTTCCCCTGATTTTAGCGTTGTAAATCCGTAAAGTTACCGCCCTCTCTCACCGGGGGGACTTCAAATACGATAACGCTTTATGTTGCAACTGCTACACGAAGCATTATTTCTTCGTCTGTTTTTCACGGTTCATGAATTTTACCTTCATATCTTTCCAACCAGTTTAATGACAACAGTACAGCAGATGCTCGGGTAAAGTACAAAAGGAATCGCCAAACAGCTGTACTTAAGTGTATATATGTTGCCCTGCCCTACTCCGTTCTAGTCATGTAATTACATTTTATTTACGTAAGTCAGTTATACCTCCCTCCGTTCCAACCTTTGCTCTCCAAACCCACATCCATGCAATTTTTTGGAACATGGACAATTTAGGTTAGAGACACAAAAAATAAAAATTGTAAGACACAGATTGAGAAAGAAAATGGTGACACAAAACCAGAAATGATGACTAAATCTCCCCTCTGGTGGCTCAACGGTAAGTCTCGCACCTTTTAACGTTAAAATTCGGGTTTTGATATCCGCGTTTGGCAGGGCACAGACAACTCACTGTGTAGCTTTGTGCTTAATAACAAATAGCCTAAATTCACAAGTTTTAAGTTTTCTCCGTATGAAGTAAGTGTGATAAACTTTATCCAGTAAAGATCTGTTACTGATGAACACACATTTGTTCTTATTGTCCTCAACGGGGTTTATGTTGAGGTGTGATGATTGGTTGCCCGCATCTTCAGCATCATTTGAATACGTTTGTTTGTTGTGTTATGATTCCTTTGCTTTCTGAATCCGCCTTAAACTGCACATAAAACAGACAAATAAATAAAAAAAAACATTTCGTTACGAATTACAATAACTTTAATCACTTGTGAAGTCAAACATGCAACAATTAAAACACTTCCAGAGTTGTCGGAGAGGAAAATACTGGATTTATAAAAGTATTTATTAAATGAACACATACTACACGAGCTTTCACATGCAGGATGAACAAACTTTATCAGTAAGTAACTTGTGCTTGATGAACGAATGGCTGTGCGAATAGGTCAATATCCGTTCGCTACAAGCAGTATCTATCGCATGTTACGTATTTCCACGCAGTTACAACATGGCAACCGCAAGTGGGGTTGCTTTACAAGAACGTGATGCACTTACAACGACTCCCATTAAAAAGTTCGGACAGCGTACATTTCTTGCTCATCTCGTCCTGAGCTAGCACGCTGTTAAATCGATTTGTTTGTTCTTTGGTTCTCTCAGAACAACAATTTCATATAGCAGCTGCAGACAAATGAATTTATAAATCACACCTTCATTTTATCACACTGGTACGATTATCTTTTGTTGTCCTTCCTACATTGTTTGTTTGTAGTTAATCGCAAAGCTACACAGAGGGCTATTTGTACTCTGCCTACCACGGTTATCGAAACCCGGTTTCTAGCGTTATAAGTCCGAAGACATACTGCTGTGCCACTCGGGGCCCTTCTCACATCAAGTGGTATCATTGAAAAATAACGATGTGTAAAAGTGTAGTAAAATTGACTTGTTTCATCTATCATTTCTTCCGTTTTTTTTTACTTATTATTATTTTAGACAGTGGAATTCTAAACTTGAACTACAAATATACGATAAAACTAACGAATACATGACTCTTGGCAACTTACGTGTGTATAAGTGTACGAGGTTGTTTAGAAACATTAAAACGAGAATTTTTTCTTCCATGGAAAAGACTTACAAGCACCATATAGTGTGTTATATTACAAAGTTAACAAAATAAAGAGAGGCGTTCCTTGAAAATGCTAATCGTTTTTGTTAAGAAAGGTACAAGTATTATTACATCAACACGGAAGTTAAGAAATACATTTTGAGAACGTTAATTCCTTGCATTGAAGTTGAATTAACGTTTTCGCCAAATAGTTTTGTTTCTTCATCCTGATTATGAGGATTCAACATCCTTGGAATATTTGGTTTTTAACTATTCTCCTAATTTTTAACATCACATTTCTTTTTCGTTTCAACAAGAAGTTTCAAGTAATGGGTCACTCTTAATGTTATAAGCATTGTGATAGAACCGATCTGTTACCTTACGGAGGCTAAGCATTAACTCTGCTGGCTTATAAGGCTAAAAAAAACAGGTTTCGATACTCGCAGTGGGCATAACAAATATAGCCCATTGTGTAGCTTTGTGCTTAATAACAAACTGTTGTTCATAGTATTGATTGCTAGGTTTCATCTGTAACGAATTTTTATACAAAATAAATGTTCTTTAAATGATATTAACGCTCTCTTCTTATTCTTAGCTACACAATGGGCTATCTGTGCTCTGCCCACCACGTGTATCAAAACCCGGTTTCTAGCGTTATAAGTCCGAAGACATACCGCTGTGCCACTGGGGGCGCTCTCTTCTAAACCCATTTCGTTTCGTGTCAGTTAAAATATGTTTACATGATCACAGTAACCATTTACAATAAGCTAGAAGACATTTAATACGTTATTACATTAGACGATTCATGTTTAGTGGAAAACAATACTGTAATGGCATGTTATCATATCAGCTGTAATATCTAACATATCAATATGTTTTAATACTTTAACACAAGTCTTACACTTGGTCCTTTTGAAAGATATCAAACAAGGGCGGAGGGGCCTGGTGAATCGGACCCAGCCTTTCGGAGAGTCTATGACTTAATTAAAATTAAGTAACAATTCTATATAGAGCTTAAAATTCAGGATTAACAATTTTATTTTCAATTTGCATTAACAGTCCGAGGGCCGGCTCTTAGTTCAGTCTGTTGGATAGGCCTGGTGATTGCACCAACCGCTGTTATGGCCAGTCCTTCACTGGTCTCAAATGATATTTTCTTCTTTTGTTCCTAAACACACGTGCAAGGTATTAACTCCCACTGACATAGACACGTATGTCCCGTCCCCTTCTACAGCACTGCCATGGGCATATATATAGAAGACTATTAGAACATTTGTTTCAGTTTTTAAAGTATTTAATCATACGTCAGTTTGGTATTTTACACCACCATCAAGAACGGATACTCCCCTTCAAACGTCCCACTGTTTACCAGTTTCAGGTAAGTAATATTTAAACTTGTCTTTTTGTTTATGATTGTCTCCAAAAATACACTTGTCACTGTGAGAGTTATCTATATAACTGGCAATGAAAGAGTTAGTGCTATTTTGAAGAACCATATTATCGTGTACAATTTTCAAAATTGCGGTTTTTCTTCGAATAACTTTACTGAGTTTGTATTTCAATTTACTAAATGGTTTTGTAACCCTACCTTTGTTCTACTTTTACCATTTCAGTTGTATCTGTTTATTTCTGCTTTAATCCATTTTAACTCGAGTGTTTTTCCTCTCTGTATTTAAATTATTCCATCAAAAACGCCATATGCCTTTCTTCTGATCTTTCTCTATCTGCCACTTGCCTTTTTCAAAGTTCCCCTACAGGAGCTAGGTAATTTCAGCTTCAACGACATTTGGAGTTTTTGCAAGATTAAATAAGTCAAGAAATTGTAGATTTTGATTTATCAACAAAAAAGGATCAATTAAAACGAACCAACCAACTTTTTTTCTACTCTGCTAGGTTCAACTGGCATACACTTTTATTTCTGTTTCCAAATATCTTCACAAGCCATAGTATACATTACAGTCAATATTGACATAATTTTGCACCAACAGATACACAAATTTGCATCACTGACACAACAACCATGATTACAGATCCTTTACTGTTAAAGTTTGTAATGCTGTGTTTTAAAATGAGATTTTGAAAAGTTGTTGCTGTTAGGATTACTGGTGACATTATTTTCTTCATTACTTATATTGTTAAAATGAAAAAGTTGCCTCCATGGTACAAACAGATCAAACGAAAATGGTTCACAACAGGTTTATTTCAAATATCGAAAAAAATAAAAGCAGCCTGGATTTGTATCATTAACCTATTGACATAAATTGATATAACAATAAAACCTGCTAGAACCAAAAAATTCTTGAGCTAATATCTACTATGAACACATAGGCTTCCAACTTTTAAGTTGAATTTATAAATCAGCCATGACAGGTTCAAATTAAATGTAAAGTTTTAACTAATTCCAATGTAGCACAGTAATTAAAAATAAATTCAATTTATATCTGTTTAATAACTACAATAGTTACGCTTGCTCTATTATATAGATATATGGATATTTAATAAGTTTACAGATTCTTAAGGTAAATTTTTCCCATGTAGAATATAAGACATGCAAAATAATTTGAAGGTAAAATTTGTTTTCTCAACCCATTACTAGTAAAGTCTCTCGTTACAAGTACCTAAATTGCAGTTATTTTAACAATCATCATATCCATCCATATTTCACTTTGTATATTTGATCTTTTAGTAATTACTACATCAAAATTTGAACGTTTTAAACTTCAGGGAAAATGAAACTTTGTGCAGTTGTTACAATAACACAGAAAAAAAAAAACATTTCTTGGAAGGGAACAACTCATTTTCTCTAAAATGCTTTTGAGAAATTTGTTATAAATAGGCTTAACATACAAGTTCATTTTAAAACAAGTTCTTTCAAACCTTTTCCACTTAACTAGTTTGTTTTCAAAATGTGTTGGATCTTCTAAGCCTAAAATTGCCCAGCTATTCACTGGAAATATATTTAATAATGTTCATACAATAAAAGGACTTGTAATGTGCCTTCTAACATACAATTCACAATACAGGTACAGTTACACAATTTTGTTAATGTTTATTATTACACAGTTTACTGGTTTGTTTTCAAAATGTGTTGGATCTTCTAAGCCTAAAATTGCCCAGCTATTCACTGGAAATATATTTAATAATGTTCATACAATAAAAGGACTTGTAATGTGCCTTCTAACATACAATTAATAATACAGATACAGTTACATAATTTTGTTAATGTTTATTATTACACAGTTTACATAACTACTAAAACACGTGAAATTAGCTCAAACATCAAATACAAATAACATACAAAGAAAAACAGAAACTGAACATAAAACACACACAGAAAGATTAAATATTGTTATATTGACAAAGTATTATGTTTTACATTTTCACATTATATTTTTAGTAGGATATTATATTAAACAAATTCATTAATATATTGTTTTTCTTATAATGTTTCTAGTACAGTTTAGGTAATCGTGTTATGTACATTTAATATGTATTATAGCTTTCTTACTAACACTAAAATTTCACATAAACAAATAACTTACTTAATAATAATAATCTACTTAAACATTGCTAATACAATCAGATTACAGAACCATAATAATATACAGCTTCCTTCAAATTAGCTGGAAAATATTCAAGTTGAAAACCTGAGCCTATACAAACTTCAAACAAACAAAAAAAATACTATAGTATGTTTTAAATTGCAATCTCTTTTCTTGTGCGATCTCATTCACCCCTTTTGCTCTTTGAAATAATATATCTTGCTTTTTTCTTTTCTTTTCTTGCAGTTTTGAGGGTTTAAATCATAGGAATTTTATCTACAATCTGATGTTTCGTTAGTCTTTTTGAATACATCAGTTATGAAACTGTAAAACAGGACTAGAACAAAAGTTACAAGAAAATTAATGTTTAAAAATACAAATTTAACAACTTCCAAAATTAAAAAACAAAATTATATGGATTTTTTGTATCAGAGAATTTAAATTGAAACAAATTCATTCACTCATTCATGTGCACTTCTTGACTTAGTGAATTATATTACAAGTTTTATTCATACCAACACATTGATAATTCTTTTCATAATTAATCAGCTTTGGCTTTTATAAGATCTAAGTAATTGATAATTTCTGCATGATGAATATAAAGAAGAACATATCAAAAATGAAAAATAATATTTTCCTATAAATTATTAAAAGCACTGAGAAAATTTCATCATTCTACAAGTTGTACTTCTAAAAAAAAAAATCATTATTCCTAAATCCATTAATAATGAAACATTTTTCTTTAGCTCACTCTATACATTCAACTAATACAACAATAATAATAATAATAACATTATCACCTTAACATGCTGTTAGCAAACATTTTACAAAAAAAAATAGAAAATGAAAACCATTAAATATTACAAAACAACAAATAGACAAGAAAACATACCTTAACAACATTAATACTACCATCCTTGGGCAGAAAACATGTAATCTAGGAAGAAACTATACAAATGTGTAGGTTAGAACATTAGTTTCAATACAGATGTTAGATGTGGCAGCATGCAAACAGAGCTTCCATATCAAGCTGCCTGGTCCATGATGCTCTTTCTAACAAATGGACTGGTGTTTCCTGAACTCTTTCAATTCAAGGAGCCCAACTTTAAAAGTCTTAATTGAAATGGTTTGTCCAAACAGATCTTCTGCAAAGAGCAAAAGAAACAAATCTTCAATGACTGCTTATAAATTTATAGATATTTATATAAAAATGCAGTTTCTAACAGCAATTTTGAAGACTCAGTCTTCTTTTAGAATAAAAAAAATGGAATTCTAGATGTGGACCGAGGACTTCAGAAACAGCTACAGTTTTAGGCTAAACTCAAACAGCATCCAATTACACAAATAAGAATACTATCTGGAAATGGTACTAAAAGTACTTATAAAACTACTGAGTGACTGTTGATCTGAAGGACTTGAGCAGAAAAAATTCAGATAAAATATAATAAAGGATAAAGTAACAAGTACAAAACATATTCTGTCTTATTTTGGGCAGATGCCCTTCTGATTGACAGAGAGGATCTGCCAGAAATGTCACATAAAATAAAACAGAATAAAGTTATAAAACACAACTTCAAGTAAAATTATTTTAAAAAATATGTCATATTTTAAGGCACAAAGTTCAAGTTCTGCAAATTTATAATCAGAAAAATTATAGGAGAACAAATGAACGTACAATTACTGACCAAGTAATATTATGTATACCTATCTAGATATACAAAAATGTGGCAGGTCTTCCAGCATCTTTGGACAAACATAGATTCTCAAGTAAACAGGTACTAGTATGGATCCATGAATAATCCATAGTGATGGTAAGATGTACGCTGAAGAAAACAACTACTTGTTGGATCGATGGCACGTGTTTTGAGAATAGTTAGGATTGATGTAGACCTCCCCTAATAATTAGGACACCACAAAATACATAAAAATATTTAAAAGATTGTTCCATATCTTTGAAAGTTGAAATAATTCATCCTTGCGATATAATAGAGGTAGGGTTATCACACGTGCGAACTTTAACTCACTGACCTGTAAGCAAAATAATAATGGCTTACACAGCCACATGCAGATGAGTGTGCAATCACACAAGCACATTATTGAGCTTGTGCACTGAAGTGAGGCAGATCCAAACAGAGAAAATAACAGACTCAACCAACCATATGACTGATTACATTACAGAATATAATAGCCTCAAGTAGTAGAAGTCGAGCTTGAAATATTAAAGAAACAAAGTATAAAACAAAATATTTCAACAGATGGGAACAGGAAAAAACTTACAACTTATGTTTTCTTGCCAACAAATGATGCAAAACATCCCCAAAGTAAAATAAAATAAACAGCCTCATATGACATCAGGGATGTCACTGTGAAACTGTTTATATGTTGCCAAAATATGACAACGATCTTCATGAATCGAGACGTAGCTCCTGAAAGTACAGTTTAAATAAATCACCTTAGTGTCCATAATTTTGTCTTCCAACAACTAAACATTTATGTTCACACCACTTAAAACATGTATAACAAATATGAGGCTAATATAATCTTCATGAATCGAGGCGTAGCTCCTGAAAGTACAGTTTAAATAAATCACCTTAGTGTCCGTAATTTTGTCTTCCGACAACTAAACATTTATGTTCACACCACTTAAAACATGTATAACAAATATGAGGCTAATGCCTTCAGAACTGTCAAAGCCTTTGCATGTACAGTTTCATGTTATAATCGTTTTTCTGTAGGCTCATGATTTTCCAAAATATAGATTATATTTTATAAGATTCTTTTGGAAATGTTGAAATTTTACAAACCTTCAGTTTTAGCAGTGACTGGTCATATCAGCTGAAAAAATATACAAACTATCAATAAAGAATACATCAAGACTGAAACTGGATCTGATGTTGGAATAAAGTATCACAAATCTAATGACGTAGTGGGTTTGAAAATACTGATGTTGAGGCACAACTTTATCACTAAATGTACTTTAGCTGTGAACTTTCCCTCAGTTCCTCCTCACTGGATTTCAATAACAACATTATACCTTAATGCACACCTTTACGTTTACTTGAGTCTTGCCAGCATCGAGCATCACCTGAATATACATAGTTCCTGAAACAATTTCTGAACATAAACATTTGTAAACTAAGTACAAACTGGGAGCTTTCGTTATAGAAACTATGAACTGCCATAAAATCAAGTTTTTAGAACAAGCATGGAACAGAGAGTGAACAGTAATGTTGACAAAAACAAAAATATGTTGTTGTTTTTTTACCTTCTCTATGTTATCTCCATAAAAAAATGTAGGCTGATTTTCAAAACTTAAACTTCTTATACATTTTATGGGTAATATGGGCTGGGCTCACTGGAAGGCCTGAATACAAATAAAAACAAGTTCTATTATCATGTAAACTTACCTAATAGAAAACAAACATATAGAGGTTTTACACAGACAGAGAAATTAAACTGTTATAGTGGGCCATATTCCTCTTCAGTATGTCTGCGCATGGTCCAAGGACACGTTCAAACCGGGCTCGATCGAGTTTCACACATTTAAGAGGACCTTTAGCTTTTACAGTTGCAGCTCTTGGACGGTCTAAGAGTAGAGCGATTTCTCCTATGATGGATTATAAAATATAATCTTCAAAAAAGCTGGATTTCAACAGTGACATCAATTAATAGTTTTTATCTAAGTATGCCAGGAATAGTGTGTCAGTGGTAGAAAAGCTAATTATACAATAACTAAAACATTAAAATAAAACATGATATTTGCATTGATCTAGACATTGAAAACTACATAACATCCAAAACAGCTTAGCACAAAAATAGGCATTAGGAGCAAAGTCCAAGTATTCATTTCTATCAGAGGTTCATGCCATGATCACTACATTTCTATCAGAGGTTCATGCCATGATCACTATAGTTATCAGTAACCTTATGGTGTATGGTAGGGTTGCCATTAGATGATAAGAATAATGTTTTTTATTGTTTTTATAAATATATTAATAAATAAAAACTGTGTTTCTGATAATTAGGTTTTAGACCCATCTTTGCATTTATCTTGTTCTAAATTCAGTGTTTTTTGTAAAACTCTACAGCTGTAGTAGAATGACCAAAGAGTATGTTTCTCAAGTTTTGTTAATGTTAAAAGATCACACTGTTTTAATGGCTCTTTGATCTTACTCAATAAGAAAGAAAAAAAAACTTATTGCTGGAAACATTTCCTGCACTTATGTTATATCAATGATAATTTTAACATGGATGACCTACCATGTATGGCTGACTTTAAAACATTGATTGGTTATCTATAATCCAACGTGGTTATCTATAATTCAAAATGATTAAGAAACACTAGAAACACCTGAAAATACTCACTCGTGTATCATAAGAAACTTGTAGCCTACAGAAACAGATATACTTTTTTTTTTCAACTGTTTCGTCGAAATGAAAATCGATAATTATAGTGACAGAAAGTTTGATACAATTTCTATGTGTTAGTTCACATACTTTGTACATGTAAATGAAACATCTAGGTTTAACTTTCCTAGATTTAATCACGTGTTGGAAATTTCTGGTAAATGGCAAAAAAAACCAATATTTGGCTAAAGTCATTAGCCAAAAATTACCTGATTAATAAGTTTAAATCACCGAGTTTTAAGCCTAATGTAGCTCATTTAAGAAATTAATTTTAACCATAGAAACTTTAATGGGTTCTCCTCCAAAAATAAAAAAGCCAGGATATTAACCATTTTTCATTTAAAGAATAAATTATGGTGATGCAACAGAAAGTAAGTATAGTTGTTACACACATTGCAAAACACACGAGTTACATCATTAAATGAGTAAATTACAAAGAATGCATCATCATTTGTAAATTAATTAAAGCTAAGAGAAGTATTTTCTAGCTTGAACAGCTTTGTGAAGGTTCATCAAAAGCATCTGATTCAAGATATTTCTTCAGTTCCATGTTTTCAACTAATAATTACAGAAACAGGCAATTTTGTTGAGGTGTTACTCATTTCTTTTGTAATTCATCAATCTATCGGGTGTTCAGTACACTTTTGACAGATGATACGATGGCAGTAATCTTTGTTGATGGTTTGTGAAAAGAAAGGTTAAAATCTTATTTGTGTCAATGATTTAAAAAATTAAACCCTTTTCCAAGTGTGTTTATTATAGGTAGGGCTAAGACAAAATAAGGTTTGGAACAGAATTCAACAATTCAATAATCAAAGCATCAAAAAAATTATTATTTACTACATACACTCCAATCTCATTACAGCGACACGGATAACCAACACTTACAAGCATCTAAACCCTAAATTTTTTTACTGAATTGTCATTCCCTCTCTTAAATAAATATTTTATATAAAACTAACATCCACCGTTTTTCTGATATGCAGTTAATACTTTTATCCACCATTAGATTTCCAAATACTTAAGAACTATTGAAATTCTGCTAAACCTAAAATAGTCTGATAGTATGCATAAAATTACACACAAAATATTTACTTAACACAAATATAAAATTTTACTTTTTGAATATATTGCATTTTCCAAAAAAATCATATTAAATCTTTTTTACTTTACACATTCTGTTTGTTATGGAAAAATTAAAAAGCTACAACTAATACACTTCATCCTAAAAATCAGAGAAATCACACGTTCATAAATAACACAACTGTTTATCATTTTTGCTCAAGAAGCACTTTTCTGATTTTACTAAATTATATTGAAAATTAAGTTTCTCTGTAATACTGGAATACCCCATGTAATATCAAAAACTTGAAATTATCTAAGCTCATATCTTTTAATTATTTTATTTTAAAGGTTATATTAAGTCCCAGTACTTTTTTTTTTGTAAATAAAAGATATTATACCAAAACATTTTCTGCACAACAAATCATACTTTTATCTTTTCTATCTTCAAATCCTAAGAGATCCAATATTATTAAAACATAATAACTGTAACTTTCTCAAATGCCTAATTCGCCTTAAATAATTGAAGATAAATATAGATGCGACACATTACACTTTAATGAGAAACAAATCAAACAAGACAACATTTTCTCAGGTACAGAAACTACAAAATGTACACTTGAAGGTTAATACTACAGTTGTAGCTCCAAATTAGCATTGTAAGTGGTAATTCAATATATGTATGTATGCATATATATACATTATAAATTAAAACAGTTTTTAAAATTAAAAATACCATACTGAATCAGTGTTTTTATACTGTATACATTATATTTAAAAACATTCGTATCACATTTCTGGTATGTGGAACAAAATAATCCTACCAAAATAATCAGAAGACCCTAAGTTTCCAACTTCAACCTGTGGTTCGTTTTCAGACCGTCTCTGCAGAACAACAGCTGTTCCCTGAAACACACATTTTGGACCAAAGTACACACTTAAACTGTGAGAGATACAAAAAAAAATACTGTTTGAATATTACCTAGTGTAAAAAAAAAGGTTACAACACTAACAATTTAATCTTAAAATTCAGATTCCTTAAAAACATTATTACACCACCTACTTCAAATGTAAAGAAGTGTAAAGTAATTTTATTATTTCTTTTACAACATTCATTTTAATAAAATCTAACCAATTCTAATGACTAGTCCAAAAACAGATCATTGAAAATACCCTGACAGTCAATGAAAATGCATAATGTTTTGTTTTAAATAATTTTCCTCGTGGTTCAAAATATCAACTTTCATTCCCCGTGTGAACTCCGGACGCCCATCCAATGTAAATCCTGATCACCATATGCCAAATCAGCCCATTTCTGTGGTCTGCTATTGGGCGTTATCATGCGGTTTGCATGTAGAGGTGGAAAATGGGGGCTATATATTGTGCAAACTGAATATGGTTTGACATAGTGACTACAAAATACCATGCCACATTTATCACGTAATGAACGTCGCCATGCTATCGGTATGCTAGAAGGAGTTGTGAGCCAGCAAGAAGTTGCACAGAGAATGGGATGCAACCATTATGAGGCTTGTCCAGAGCCACAGTTTGACAGGCTCAGTTGATGATTGACAGAATCCAGGACAGCAATGCCTCACTATGCAACGTCAAGATAGAACCATCCATCTGATCCACCTAACTGCTGGTCAGAATGCATGTGATTCACTAGCACTACTTGACCACCGTATAAGTAGTCCGACTGTACGTCATTGCCTATATCACAAGGGGATTGACGCACATAGATCTGTCAGGGGCCCAGATATCACTCTGGCATGTCAACAAACCGGACTGCAGTGATGTAGGCAGCATGAGAGATTGACCCAGAGAGACTGGAACACCATTCTCTTCACAAACGAGTCACGTTTTCGTACTGACGGATGTCAACGTGTCTGGAGAAGATGGGGGTGACTGTTATGACATCTGCTGCGACAGACAGACCAATCGCTGGGGTGGCCCCTAGTGTCATGGTATTGGGAGGCATTTCAGGCAATTGTATACTTTTTGCAAGTTATTAGTCTATGTTCTTTGGTGCATTATTTAATTAAATAAAAAATTATTCAGTGCATTACTGTCTATAGTATTAAAAATTAGGGTTAACTCTCTTCAAAACCTGACTGCAAGAAAAAAGAAGATTGGTTAAGTATATTATTTCTTGTTTATTCTTTGTGTATAATTATAAAAGTAACTAAAATCTAAAAATACGGATCTTTTCAAGTTATTTAAGACTAGTTTAGGTAAAATAAGCAACAATAATATAATTAAAATGGTTCACAAGACACGCACGTGAGTAGCTCTTGGGTAATGTAATTCAATAGCGTAACATGAGCTGCACATTCCCTGAATGATTTACAACTTACAATGGCGCGGATAGTAGTTAGACACGGTATAGATGTATAATGTTACTAACTTAGAGCTACTTAGGATAAATGAATGTAGTTTCACATTAGAATTTGAAGTCATTCTACAAAGAAAAAAAAGGGTAATTTAGATTTATTTAGATTTTGTTTTTGGTGGTTACGAGGTCGGGCGAATTGACTGATCCCGTTTTGAGATAGTGATGAAAACTATAAAGTTTTATTGAAAAAAAAACGTTTGAAATGCATTTAAGAGGTTTTAGGGATTACTAAAAAGAAATTTGAGATTTTTTGAGATGAGGAAAAGTATTTTTAGTTTTAACATGAAAATTACTTTGTACACGGACTATTCAAAACAAATACTCAATATATTCATGGACAAATCTTTAATTTATTTTATTAAAAATACTTCACTAAAAATATGATTTTTTGTATGTGAACTGAAGAAATGCCAAATTTTGTGAAAATATACACACACACTATATTGAAAGTTAGAAGTATTGAATCTATAAAGACTAATTGAGTACAAAGAAGTCACATGGTCGGTCAAATTGACCAAGCCCGTGTTATTGTGACTCACTTCTTCAATAATGAAAAAGTCATCTCCTGGTTGACCCTGCTCCACAATCACCTCTCCATCGTTAAACTGTACAAGTTCTAGAGCATCGGCCACCGTAAGACGTTCCCACTTGTCTAGACTCTCTGAAAACCAGCAACAAACTTTAGACGCTCATCCACCACAACTTTCGTTTCAACAGACCTTAACCTTCTCATAAAAAAACAACTTGTACTAAAACTAAGTCTGTAAAAAATCAAGTTCTTGGGAACTGTTTTACTATCACACATAAGTAACTTTAATATAACTAATCTTTATAAAATCATAAAACCAAACCCTACAACCCAAACACTTTCAAGAGGTGGATCTTTCAAAAGTGCTCGGGTTATAATGTTTCATATTTTGGACTTTGAATGATTTTGAACCTACGTGTTTTCCTAACTTCACAAATATTTAGAAAGTAATATTTATATGTTGCATTAGAAAATATATTACAATGAACATCTAATTGATGCACGGAAATACAACTTTAAATTATCAATTACAACTCACCCAAAATAGATACTTTACTGAGAAATTCTTCATACATTTTTCTCTTTCGAATTGTACTACCCTAAAAAAAACAGAAAAACGATAATAAGCTGTCACATTTTGAAAAGAACTGAGGTTAATACGTCATTTAGTTGACATAACATACTATAACTTTGTATTTTAACATTTGTTCTTGACACGTTTAACCATAGAACTGAGGTTAATACGTCATTTAGTTGACATAACATACTATAACTTTATATTTTAACATTTGTTCTTGACATGTGTAACCATAGAACTGAGGTTAATATGTCATTTAGTTGACATAACATACTATCACTTTGTATTTTAACATTTGTTTTTGACACATTTAACCATAGAACTGAGGTTAATACGTCATTTAGTTGACATAACATACTATAACTTTTATTTTAACATTTGTTCTTGACACGTGTAACCATAGAACGAGGTTAATAAGTCATTTAATTGACATAACATACTATAACTTTGTATTTTAACATTTGTTCTTGACACGTGTAACCATAGAACTGAGGTTAATAAGTCATTTAGTTGACATAACATACTATAACTTTGTATTTTAACATTTGTTCTTGACACGTGTAACCATAGAACTGAGGTTAATAAGTCATTTAGTTGACATAACATACTATAACTTTGTATTTTATAATATCAAATAATTTCATAAAAGATTTAAATACAACCTACCAACACTATAAGAGAACATCAAAATGTATGGTACAGCCAAAACCTTTTAAATGTTTTAAAAATCTCTGATCGACCACAAAGTAACTGAAATGTTGAACAATCGGTGTGCCAGGGAAATACAAGAACTCAAGGAAGATCTTACCATTAATATTCTTCTGTACGTGTCACGATCAATTGCCCAAAGTTTCACATTTGTTTTTGCCTAAAAAACACAGATGTTCCACTTAATTGAGGAAAATAATATCTAAGACATCAATAGCTTTTAAAAACAATACCAGATTATGAAAGAATATGATACTTTATTATACAAAATAAAACTATGAAAGGTTTTAAACTTGCTACCCAAGACCAAAGGATTTGGACAGACTGAATTAGGTTCTCTGATCAATATTTCTGCTTCAGGCAGAATGTCACGAAAGGCAGTTTAACCCTTATACAGCTGCTGTCTTTGCAACATGATAAATTACTGCTGCCTTTGATAAGTTATAATTGAAGTAGACTAACCTTTGCTGATAGCATCTTGGGATGCAATAAATAGACTAAATTCCAGTAATGTTTTTCCTTGGGAGTTATAAGTTTATGATTTTGAGGTGTGATAAATAAGATAAACTAACTTTTACAGTTATTGATCTTGGAAATTAAAACATCAGTAGACTAACCTTTACAGTTGCAGCTCGTGGGGTGCCATATATAAGTGCTAGTTCTCCAAAGCTTCCAGCTTCACCTATAGTGGTCACTAGCTGTCCATTAACAAACACCTAAAGCACATAAAACATTCCCATTAATCTCATTACAACTGTAGAAAAATGGCTGTGTGTCATAATGTTGTCTTGGGAACTGTTACATTACCATATTATTATAAAGTAAAGCGCTATATAACAACAACATCATTGTGGGAACTGTTACAAAACTGTATGATTACAAAGCAAAGCATTATACAACTGCTTTGGGAAATGTTACATAACCATATTATTATAAAAAAAATACATCATCTTTTAACTGAAACATTTCAACCTATAAAAAGTTTATAAAATATATATTTTATAAATATCATGTAAAACTGTTTTGCACCTTCACAAGTTTAACATAAGGATTACTAGACTTCTAAATAACTAAATCTTCAATAATGGTATTTATTGACAGATGAAACAATTTCTACAAAATTTTATTATTTCTAGTAAATGTGAAAAAAGTTAAAATAATAGGTTAGGACTATGTTGATTAACTGGCAACAAACCAATAACTGGCCTTATCAGTCACGATGTTAATTTAATTAGCCAAGCCAATTAACTCAACATTCAATGGACCAACCCAAACTAAAGTAATGTTGACTATAATTATGAATTTACTAACGAAATGTGGCAAGCATTTAGTAAACAGTAAAAGTCTGTTGTACGATAGAATCAGATGAGTTAACAATATTTTTGTACCAAAGATATGTCCTTGAAATGAAAGAAAGCCAGTCTGACTCTGACAAGTTAGTGTACATGAACTGTTGCAAAATTAGCAGTGTATGGTGACATGAAATATTGATAACTCTGACACCAAAGTCATGATACCATGTTGAATGACACTCTGAACAAGGTTGGGGCATGCACATTTCAACCTCCCACCTGTGAATGTAGGGTTAAAATATGATAATCAGCAGAGAATAATATGGAAACAAGTAGAAAAAAATTAAAAAAGCTATTTTTATTGGCAAAATTACTCAAAAAGTAACACTGTTGTGAAGTTATACTTTATTTTATAATATCAACCTGCTACTGTTGTGAAGTTATACTTTATTTTATAATATCAACCTGCTACTGTTGTGAAGTTATACTTTATTTTATAACAGGTTGATATTATAAAATAAAGTATAACTTCACATCAGTAGCAGGTTGATATTATAAAATAAAGTATAACTTCACAACAGTAGCAGGTTAATATTATAAAATAAAGTATAACTTCACAACAGTAGCAGGTTGATATTATAAAATAAAGTATAACTTCAAAACAGTAGCAGGTTGATATTATAAAATAAAGTATAACTTCACAACAGTAGCAGGTTTATACTATTATTATGAATCATGTAAATAAAAAATAAGTTACTTTTAAATTATTAACTGGCCTAACAAAGCAAGGTAAAGAATTTCCTTGTTATAGTAGCTAGAATTCTCCAACATAACAATTAATGGGAGGGATAATTTGGGAGTTAACCACTGAGGCAATTCAAATAATTTTCTGTGTTTCAGAATTATTTCTAAATATTCAAGAACTTGGAAAACTCAAGTAAGTATAAAAGGAAAAACACTGCACTGTCTATAACTTTAATTCTTCAAACAACGTGCCATGCTAATCCATACAAGAGTGTCTAAAAACAAACACATTGCATTATATTCCACAATTTTCTTCTGGAAGGTGGAGGCACAAGTAATTTAGTCATCAAGCTACTAATGGCTTAAACTAAATTCACTATCAACATATTAAATGATAATACAAAGTCAAATAAAAAGTTAAATATTTAGTGTTAGCAGCATATTGGATTTTTTTTACAAATAAGTTTATGTGAATGTGTATGTAGAGGGTGAGGCATTATGTGCTGTTGACAAGGGGAAGGGAAGCACTGTTCTAGTCCAAAGATTGTTACGAAAAAAAAAAATACACACACACAACTTGGGTTGTTATCATTATAATTTGCACCCACAATTATTTTGAACTTACAACATAAACTTAAATAGAGTTGAATACTTGTATGCTGTGATAATATTACCATTTCTTTTAACATTTATTACTCATAATTCAGTAGTAAAATTACAAAAGCAAACCCCAAAACCCCAACCTAATATTAATCTCCTACAATAACATACACAGCGTGGTCACAAGTAAATAGACACCACCTTTTTTAGAAAAAAAATTAAATTTTTCAGTCATATTCACATGAATTGATATATTTATAATTTAATTATAATCTAGTAGATCTTCCTTTCGCTTTGTGGAGTTTGTTGATCCTTTGGGGCATTGTGAGAATCATCTCGTCAATTTTAAATTGATGGATTTTCGCCCACTCTTGCTTCAAAACTTGGAGTAGATCGCTCTTCGAAGTTGGTTTTTTTGGTTGTTTCTTGACTTGCCAGTCGAGTATGGCCCAGAGGTTTTCGAAGGGGTTCATGTCAGGAGATTGGCTCGGCCA
>NW_013669251.1:0-8154 GCF_000517525.1 Limulus polyphemus
TAAACCAGTTTTATTAAGTAAAGACTTGTGTCGCTTAAGTTTCGTCGGAACGAAGTTACGGAAAATTAATTAACAAACGGAGACGTAACAATATACAAGACTACCCCAATCTAGTAGTCTCCCGACATTTTATGAAGGTTCGAGAAGGAAGTGTCGTGATACAAGCGTCACGTGACCTGCGTTGTCGTAACAATACCTATATATTACACGCACATATGCAGTGTGTGTGTGTGTGTGTGTGTGGTGGTTGTATATTGGGTATACTGAACCCCCCTATTTTTGTGATGTAAAAAAAATATGCTTATATAGTCATAGTGCAGCTACTTAAGGTATTTAACGTTTTCTACATAGTCTGTACTCTTCTGACGAAGCAATAGTATTTTTTGGTTTGAAATAATTCCATGCCTTCAGACCTCTGCAGGATTAGTATGCTTTAAAACTGATTGTGCTTCACACAATATGTGTTGGCTTTTGATCTCACTAATTAGAACCCCCCTTTCAAACATTCTGCGTACTGTCCTGCATTACATTTATTTCTGACGTTTACAAAGCATAAACTACCTTGTAACCATTAAAGTAGAGAAGTGTTAGTCTGATCAAGTATAATTAATTTTATTTTTCTAGTGACACATTACTTTTTAGTATATATGTTTTGTGTTTAGGAGAATTGGAACTTTCTGGCATGTTATTGATCACTTTTGTTGCGATATTTTTACAACGTAAAGAGTAATTTTTCAGGTGCTTCCCGCTGGCTCCGCATATTGTCGGCATATTGATGTACACTGCAGATGGTTTGTTTCTTTGTAATTAAGCACAAAGCTACACAATGGGCTATCTGTGCTCTGCCCACCACGGGTAGTGAAACCCGGATCCCAGCGTTGTAAGTCCGCAGACATACCGTTGTGCCACTGGGGTCCAAATGTAAGAGCTTATAAGGCTACAAATCGGGTTTTGAGAGTCGCGATGAGCAGAGCACAGACATCTCATTGTGCAGCTTTGTAATTAGTAACAAACAAAAATCCTTTCACTTTCAGGTATTCCCTTTTATTTTCAGACAGAATCCTGCGGCATGATTATCTAATTTATCTTTTTTGAATTTAAAAAATAACACTGTAAATAGTAGCTACGATAAATTTAAGTTAGGTGCCGCTTTTGGTGGTGGCGGGACGACAAAAATGAAGGAATTTTCATGTTTTCGATAATAAGTTAATTGCAAGTCATAAGTCGATGCATATGCAGCGAGGCTATCTTGTAATTTTATTTAATACAATAATTCCGAAGTGTTTTTTGCTCAAATTACAATTTTGAGGAAGGCCAAACATTTTAAGCCAAAGTAAGAGTACTTGTTTAGGGCTAGGTAAATTTAAAAATAAAATGCCAGTATCTCATCAAAACGCCCTCCGGGAAGACGGTAAATCAAACCTGAATGTTGGTGGAACTTCTAATAATAATGACATGTCAGACGGTATGGCTTCAGGAACAACATCAGCAGCTCTTGTATATAAACTCTGTAGTCATATAATTGGTTTGTCATCAGGTATATATTAATAGTATATATATTTGCAAAGTGGTATTTTTGTAAATCTGGTGCCATTTTTTTAAATTTATTTTTATTGCATCAGGTTTATATTCTGCATAGTCTAAAGGAGTGATCAGAACACTGAAAAATGTATAAATTAAAATGTACACATACATATTTCATTTTCAGTTATGGGTAACTGTAACTGAGTGTAAAATTAGAGAACAAATGTTTTTGTTTTTTTACACATACACAAAAATGGCCACATGTCCTGCAATTGAGCTTTGTGAGTTTGGCTTTGAAAACACTGAAAGAAAGTCCTTATAACTTGTGGTGTGCCATTGTGATGCTTATTAAAAAAGGGTATAGACATTACTGACACATAGATTGCAAGGATTAAAATAGATTTGTAACCTTTAATAGCTTGTGTTATCCAATTACATATGATTTGAGAGTGTGGCTAAATAAGTATAGGTGTATGATATTTAGTGACACATAATGGACTGTATTCTATTTGTGTCTGTTTCTTTAGTATCGGATCTGTGTGGTGGATATATATATATATATATTGTACTGAGTTTTGTCAGCTATATATTGATGTTTATTGAGGGTTTCTTATCAGATTTCCTTGACACATGGTAAATAATTTGTAGCACCTGCAATAAGTAAATGAAGATGTATTATGACATGTTTACACTAAAAATGCAAATATTTGTATTTTATTAGTAGGAAATTAGACTTGTGACTGGCCAAATGTGAAGTGAAAAAGATTATTTCATAAAGTACTCGTTACTTAAAATGACATTGAAAACCCCTATTTTATTTCACAAAAGGACTAATTAAATTAGTGTAAACAATTGCTGTGTTGCAATGGTTCTGCTTTTACATAAGTTTGCTAAAATGTGTAAATCATTTAAAATAGAATACTTGTGTTATATTGCTTGAAAATATTATTACTGCTATGACAAAAAGAAGTAAAAGAAAGTGGCAACATATGTATGAATACCAACATTTGGCAGTGACAAGCATATACAAATAATTGTTTTAGAGTAATTTTTTTTAATCATTTTGTTAACATTCTCCACTTAATGATGTATTGTACATACATCAATCCTATGGCCTACTTTTGCTTCCATAGATCATGATAGAACTATAAGACCCATACCTTTGATGTAATAACATATGATGTATTGGCTTATTTGTATGTTTTTGTCATTTTTTAATTTTACTACTAATTTTTTATAATAGTAAATCCTTGAAGTAACTTTTCATCTGAATCACTATAGTTCTGGTTCATCAGTGACTTAAGCCATTCATGCAATGTGCTGTTACTAGTGGCAGAGCAAATAGAATTTTAGGTTGTATGTGCAGAAATGTTAAATACAAATTTAAAAAGATTAGAATGTCATTCTTTAGGTCATTAGTTAGGCCATATTTGGAGTACTGTTTTCATTATTGGGCTCCTTGCCTCAGAAAGGTTATTGAATTGTTGGAAATGGATCAGAGGAGGGCTACTAGGATGATATCTTGAATGGAAATGTCATGCAAGGTTAGGTTAAGATCTCTGAAATTGGTTTCTTTTGAAAAAGTAAGAGTTTGAGATCTTATTGAGGTGTTTAAGATTGTTAATGGAACTGACAGTGTTGATGCATTATCTTTTTTTTTGTATTTCATGATGAAAATGTTAAGATTAGGGGACACAAATATAAATTTTGTGAATGTAGGAGTCATCTTGGACAAAGATGGCTTTATTTTTCTGACAGGGTAGTTGACATTTGGAACAGGTTGCCTTTTAGTTTTTTGTTTTTTTATAGTTTAATTTAGTGGATAAAACAGCCAAGATGGACCAAAAGGTCCTTTGTTGTCCTTTAATGTTATGTATATACTATACTAGTACCAGTATGAACTAGGTTACAGCAGATACATAATAGTTAGCCAGCCAAAGTTGAAAGATTAAAACTAGATAAAGCACCAGTACTAGGCAATGTTTTTCAAAATGGTTTTAAAGGAGTTTAAAGATCAGATATGTGACCTCCTCTCTCTTTCATTTCTGGTAGGTCAATAGACAGTAGGCTCGTAGTGCCCGAGTATTGGAAAGTTGCTAGTATTAGTCTTGTTTTCAAAGGGGGTAATAACACTTTCCTTAGAAATTAGTTAGTCTTACTTCTGCAGTAGAAAAACATTTTAGAGTCTGATAAAAGAAGTATTGCATAATTGTCTAGTGAAACATGATGTAAAAGGAAATCAATATGGAATCACTGAAGGAATTCTTTCCTTTGTAAACTCTTAACTTTTTTGAGGATATTATGTATTATTTTTATGGGGGAAAGGGTGCAGACTTGGTGTACTTAGATTTTACAAAAGCTTTTGCTAAGGTGTCACACATTAACTAAGAAAATCAGATTGGTAGTGGTTAGGGAAAGACTGGTTAATTGGATTGTAGGGTGGTTAACAGAGAAAACAATAGGTTATTAATGGAATGTAGTCAAACTGGACCCTTGTGAATATTGGATTGTCTCAGGAGTCTATATTTGACACTTTGATTTTCTTGTTTGTATTAATGATATTAATGGTAACATAATTATTTTATCTTGCCAAAAAAAAACAAACTTGATATTTATGAAAGTTTATAAGATTATCCAGGGGATCAGCAGAACAAACACCTTTTGATATCTTTGTGCTATATTCTGAAGATAATTGAACAAAAGGACACAAGTTTAATATTTGGAAATGACAGGCTAAGGTCCAATTAACACATTAATTGCTGCAATACTTGGCATTATTTATGGAAGGTGCTAATAATTGTTTTAGTCCAATATTCTTATGTTTTCAATTTAAATCATGGTAATAATAACAATAAATCAAAAACACATAATTTGTACATCTTTTTTATTTAAGAAACATGAGGCATCGTCAGCATTACACAAAGATCATGGTGATCAAGTGCTGCAGATGCACATGTGCATCTAGAAATTTATTTAGATAAAATCTATGGAAAACTCCTTTCATTCAAAGAAAAGACAAAATATCGGTTGAAATGTATTTATCATGATATACACATCATATGATGAATACATCATCATTTTTTGTGGTACAATTAGAAGTGCTTATCCAAACAAAGTCAGAACGATTCTGGATGTGTTTCTTTGAATCTTTGGATTTTGTCTTTTTAATGCATAATCTACACTTTTTCTCATTGTTTTACCGCTTGGATATATTTTACATTTTGTTGGCATATGTTCAACATCTTTAGCTTTTGGTGATTTACTTGGGATTGGAAGTGGTAAAAGCTCCTTTATTACCACCAGACAAAATTGTATAGTGTCATTTTGTTCCCAGAATAATGATTATACAAATAAAAAAAAAATTAGCAGAGTCATTTGTAATATATGAATAAAGATTTTTTTATACTACCTTATGTTTTTTCTTGAGCAAGGATAGTACAGTATGACATCTGATCTTGTCTTTTGATTCCACTCTTAATCACATGGAAATATGAAGTACAATACCTATACTTACTTCTCACAGTTACACAGTGTGCTATCGTTAATGAGCATTTCTAATGGCAGTCAGGAATATCAACTAGTTGGGGACTTGCACATGTGTCATGAGCACATGCAAATGAATGCTAAAAGTATATGTGCATCCTCAGCAGTAAATGTGTTAAGACAGTTTTAAATATGTATTTTGTAATAATTAATAGCTAAAAACATTAACCATGTTGTGAGAAATAATATATAGACTGTATTTTAAATGCACAATTTTTAAATTCAGATTGTGTTCTTAACACTAAAAAAATATCGGGATACATTGGAATGACAGCATAAATTAGTGACTGAAGATACTTGTTTAGATTTAAGCACATGTTGAAGTCTTATTGAATTATGGATTGTTTTCTCTAGATGTTTTAACACCATCATATCAACTTGCCTTGAGAACACTTAGTTGGTAAGTAATGCTCAACAAATCATGTGTACTGTTTTTATTTAAGAGTTTAGTAAATTCACATTATTCAGGTTTCATTTTCTTGTTAGACTTTGTAACATTGTTAGCAGATTTTTTCTTAATGATCAAATACTATAACTAATAAAGGATTTTATCCATTAATAAAAATTTTAATATTGTTAACACTACTTTGTTAAATTTGGCCTGCTAAAAAACTACCTTTCTGTTTGCTTGATGAAACAACTTGTATGTGTGTATATATATATATATAATGTGTGTGTTATTTATAATTATAAATTCTTGTCTAAAATTATTTGTTACATAAATTTTTTTAACAATATTAGATGTATCATATTTTTTATTTTAATTAAGTTTATTACATTCTTGTAATTATATAACCATTTTAAAACAATAAAAAATGTAATTTTACAAAACCTCTTAAATATTTCAGCAGAAATTCTTGCAGTATGTAACAGTTGTCTAAAATGCCTCAAAATATTATATTTTACATTTACATTTCACCTCTGACTTTGAAATTTTTCAATGCTAATTGATTTCTTATCTTTGTAACACAAGTATCTTGCAGGTAGAGCCATGTGCTTTGATTACATTCAACGAATTGATTATTCTCAGAAAATGGTTAAAAATGAATAAAAACTAATAACATTTAAAAATTGGGTTTAAATACTCACTGTGGAAAGAGCACAGATAGCTTGTTATGTAGCTTTACACTTAACAACAAACATAATGACACTATTTCAATTAGTTAATTATTTTCATGAGTTGAATATTAATCAATTAAGCTGAATAAACTTGAATTAATCAAAAATAATAAGGAAAAATCATTCTGCAATATTTTTAGTTACTGGATAGCTAGAATTATTGGAAGAAAACACTAATTGTATTTAGTTTGTTATTTTCATGACATTAATCAATTTAATTGTAATTTTGAATTCGTGATAATTGGAATAATCGGAAACACTAATTTTGATTAGGTGATTATTTTTGTGATATTAATTGATTTAATGACAATAACTGGATAGTTGGAATAATTGAAAACAGTAATAATTGGAAACACTAGTTAATTATTTTTTACATAAATTGGTGTAATTGATTAATGGATTATTTTTGTGAGTCATGAAACCAATTAAGCTGAACAAACTTGAAGTAATCTAAAGTAATTATGAAAAATCATAATGGCAATATTTCAAGTACTATAGCTGTAGTAATTGCAAATGCTAATTTTGATTGGTGTATTATTTTCATAACATTAATAAATTGAATAGTACTTATGAATAATGCATAGTTTGAATAATTGGAAACACTAGTTTATTATTTTTGTGACATAGATTTAATCATAATTTTAATTAATCTCTTAATTTTTCTGGCACTTATCAATGCTCATAAATAATAAGTTTTATCATCCAGCTCTTGTTGCAGTCGTTGTGATAACTTTCACATTAATAATATTGATGATTCAGAAGTTATAGTCTGAATTACACAATGTTTAGGTTTGATATAAAGTATAAATAGTCAAAGGCAAGTTCAGCTGGTCTATTAATTTATTTAATCAGTATATTCGATTACATATGATTACATTAATTAGTGTGATGTAAAATAATTGATTAATCAAAATTGAAATTAAATCAATTGTCACAAAAATAATCAACTATTTGAAATTAGTGTTTTTGATTATTGTAATTATCCAAATAGGCAAAATATTGTCATCATGATTGCTTACTATTACTTTTTATTAATTCAAGGTTATTTGGCTTTAATTGATTTGTGTTTCTAATTACTACTATTTTTTATTATTCCAATTATCCAGGTCTCATGTGAAAATAATTTATTAGTTGAATTTAATTGATTAAAGAGCCTAATGGTTAATCTTTTGACAAATTTTACTCTAAGCAAACATAGTGATTTAAGCATTTTACATGTACTTGTTTAGCTTTTGTATCTTCTGTTTTGTAGAACTGAAATACTTGTCAGGTTGTTTTTACCATGAATATATCAGAAGTATAATATTTTTACAAGTCACTGCATATTGATAAAAAAATGTTATTATTAATCTAAAAACTTGACATTTGATTTTAAAAAGTTTAATTCTATGTTTCAGCATTTCAACAGCAGCTATAGAAAGCGATGAATTTGAAGTCAGTGAGAAGATCAAGAAAAGATGTATGTGTAAAATTTTATAGTTGATTTTGTTTTATGTTAAAAAATTTTGTATTCATGTTTTGTTAACCATATGTATATGGCAGGGTCAAAGTGCATGTCACAACTTTTTTAGAGACTTGCATTCAAAACTTAATTAAACTGCTTGAAATGTATGTCAATAAACTTGGCGTAAAAATACGTTATAATTAAAAGTTTTATATTATCTAAGTTGTAATTTCAAAAGCAAACACTGAAATATATTCTCAGTCTTGACTTCTTACGTCATATGGCACTTCTCCCCTCTGATTCACTTATTCTCGGTTTTCTGTAAATGAATGTTAATGAAATTTGACAGATTATCAGTAAATATTACAATGCTTTCATATGCAAAATATAAAGTTTTTTTTATGAAGTCTTAAGGTTTGTAAAGCAATGTTTTCTCATGTCTTTTCTTTTTTTGCATGTTGCCTATCTATTATGCAAAGTAATATTCATTTTAAGATTAAATATACTTTTGTGCATCTAGAAAA
>NW_013669251.1:9154-10193 GCF_000517525.1 Limulus polyphemus
CTCACAACCACCATAAAAAATAAGAAATAAATATAAATTATGCCTCTTTCATTCTAGAATGAACACAAATTATAATACAAAAACACAAATGTTTAGACTAAATAGCTTAAATCTCATAATATTATACATTTATATATATTTATTATATTGACCTTTTAGCCGTGCCTGGCCAACAATACAGAAGTTACAATGATGCGGCTCACTTGCACTCTTGTTACGTATCAAATATCATAAACTGACGTTTGATTTGTACAAAGTAACTTGTCTTGGCTGTGCTTTAGTAGACTAGTATTTTGTAAAATACAGTTACATTTCAATTATTATACATTATATATGTATATAGATTATTGCTAATTTGAAATAAGACCTTAAACTTATTTTTACTAAAACATAGAACAGTAAATAAAGAAGTAAAGAAAACAATTATTTCTTCTAGTTACGATCTTGGTACTCAGTTGCTACTTGACATAGGTTGCTAAGCATTTAAAAAATTTACACATGGAGGATATGAAACAAAATAATTTTTTTTAGGTTTTCTATATACATTTGAATAACTACAAAATCATAAATTACTACATTACTTTGTACTCAGCTGCTGCTTAACATAGGATGCTAAGCCTTTAAAAATTTTGTACACGAATACGAAACAAACGTGAGGATATGAAACAAAATAATTTTGTTTTAGGTTTTACATATGTATTTGAATAACTAAAAAATCATAAATTACTACATTAATACCACAGTAATCCACTATAATTTACCAAGCTTAGTAACTAAGATGTATTTTAGTCTAAAAAAATATGAAATATTAGTTCAAAAGAAAGAAATGGAACCAAGCTAGTTAAAATGGCTGAGAAAGCCACTAGGAGCCATTCTGAGCTGCCAATTGGTTATTCATGTCATATATAGAAGTAAGTGTATATAAGGGAGTATTTCCAAAAATGGAAATAGGTGGGCAGGGTGCCATTGTGTTTGATTTATTACATGAGTAATATCTTAGCAAACTGAAAAGATAAGAGGCTCTTATTTTATATTCTAG
>NW_013669251.1:10214-20019 GCF_000517525.1 Limulus polyphemus
TACCACGTGACACACAAAAATCGATGTTTATCTGTGTTTTTTTAATATTTGCTTTTATACTAAGAAACTTAGTAATATATAGTACTAAAATATGAATTATGATGTACATCTTGATACCAAAGTTATTGACATAAATTCATGAAATAGTAGTTCAATAAATTTTGAATGCGAGTCAACAAACAAGGTGACATGGCTTTTCACCCATGACCTGTCTTGAAAAGGTTAAAGAAATGGTTGTACTTTCTTTATGTTAAAATAATTGTTATTGCAAGCTTTATTCTTTACTGGAGTCTTTGTCAGTCTGTAGATTAGGAGTAAATTCTAAACATACTTACCTCTTCTCACACTACAGCTATTACCCGACTGCCAGGGTTTCTTCCTTTGCTCATCTTTTACTCACTTTCTCCAGTCTTTTATACCCCACTTAATTGACTTACATCAGTGCACCATCCATCCCTATGTACCTTACATCAGCACGTCATTCAGATAATATTATCACTTTTTCTCGACAAAGCATTTACTAACGAGTTTCTCTGTGCTACGATCATTAGGAGATACTTTGAGCATTCTTAGTGTTCTGTAGTTGTTTTTTGTAAAAATAAAGAAAAATTCAATTGGCATGTTGATATAAAACATGAATTCCTGGATTATTATTTCTGGCATGAAGGCTAATCAGGTCTCTGCTATCCCACCTCTGATATCTAGTGTTGCTTTACACTCGGGAGAGTGGATAGTCACTCTCAGTTGAGACTCAACAATCTTATTCCTAGTGAGATAGAGACATATATTTAGTTTAGTGGTGTTCCTCCAGGGGGCTCTGAGGCTGCAATTGAGGGCAATCCTGGACATTGTGGAGAAAATTTAGATTTGCTTTTTCCTGCACCTTTTTTTATTCTGTTGGCTTCTCAGGAGGCCAATTTGGGATAAGCTGCCTCAGGTTCTTTTTTTTTGTCAGTTGGTCCATTGAATGTGTGATGTTTTGGGTCTTTCCCCAGTTGCTTTTGAGCCTCTGCCTTACTTAATGGCTGAAAGGTCTGGGAGCAAATACTTAGTTTTCCCTTCATCCACTGACATTGTGGTTCATGCAGGGAGGTTTACTGCACAGTTATGTGTATAGACAGCTATGCCTTATTTGCCACGGTTGTTGGAACTACATGATTTAACTTACCACTGCCAGGTGGAAGCATATTCTGACTCTCAAAGAATACTTCTGCTCCTGGAAGTCATGGGTTCTAGAGAATAGATCAATGTCCCCTGGTGCCACAGGGTAAGTCTATGGATTTTGAACTCTAAAGTCCAACATGTTGTTTTCCTAAAACTAAACTTTGTTGGAAGACTCTAAGGATCACCAAGTCTATTGATGATGAACTGGAATCATTGTTAGCATGCACATTGGTTCAGTTGTCGACTTCTACATTCATCCCTATTCTTGTTGGTGTCTTGACTTTCATTGACTTCTACAGGGGGGTCATAGTTCTGCTCCTATTCGAGGGTCTCGACCCCCAACATCAGCCACTTGGTCCATTGGTACCCAGAATAGATTTTGTCCATATCCAGGGGTTTTGCTGCTCAGTCGGAATGATACAAGTGGTGTTGGTGACTATTGTATGCCTTTGGGGGTCTGTGAAGACTCGGCTCCAATAATTTTTGGACATGTGGTAAACCTTAACCATGGATCCATAGGTCATTGAATCAGGATTAGTCATTCAATTTGCATCTTTATCACCATTATCCACCCAACCTGTAGGGCTTCCATCTCCTGCAGATCCTCAGATTTTAGAATTTGGTTCTAGGGCTATCAGGTTAATTGGTCTGGGGGTAGAGAAAGAATTCTTCTAGTTCTTCCAGGCTTTTATTTCCATCAGTTTGTTGGGCTCAAGAAGACAGGAGATTGATGTCCTGTCATTGATCTTTCTCGTCTATATCAATTACTAGATTCTCCAAGGTTCACATATGACTCATTCTTTACTCTGATTTGTTTATTTTTTTACTAGGATTGTGGATGTCCAAGTTCGATGTTCTGCTGAATAGTACAAGCATTTTCTCGTCACCTCCATTCCCTTGCCCTGTTCACACACTATTTTATAGATGACTAGAAACAACAAAGGCAGGCTTCATTCTCAGAGCTGAAACATCTATTCTTGTTCCAACTCATTATGTCTGGGTATTTTTTCATCATGTATCTCGGTCAAACTCAGATAAATCTAATCTTGCTCCACGCTATGAATGGACAGGAAGCTCGACTCTTACTTACCTCTTTTTCTCACACTGCACGGATAGTTCTTTCTTTTTTGGGAATATGGGCATCACTTGAATCCCTCATGTCTTTGAGACAAAGCACACAAGTGATCCTTTCAATGGTCTTTGTGCAACCAAGGGATCATACACATTGATTCCTTTGATTCCCAAGTTTCCTTTTTCAAGATCATTCTTTGATCTTGAGGGTTTGTTAGATCATAAGAATACTAAGATATGGGTCCCTTTGCCAGCACCTCATCCAGAGATCCATCTCATCATGAATCTCTCACTTTATTTCTTGCTCTTTTAAAGGTGATGCTTCATGGTCTGGGGTTATTAAGTGAAAACCGTCAGGCTTCACTCCAACAATTCCACAGTGGTGTCATGCATTTCCCATCAAGGGGTCACTTGGTCAAGGGTTCCTTGTTTTCGAACCTTGGATCTTCTTTCTCGAGACCATTCCTATTATGTCACCCTACTGGCTTGCCATATTTCACAGGTGATGACTGAGGTAGCAGATGAATTGTCTCAACCCATACAGATTCTCCCAACAGAATAGACACTGCATCATGAAGTTTTCTGTTGGATTGGCTCTCATTTTGAAACATCTAACTACTGGCTATTTGGTCTCCAGTACCTCACCCTTGGATTTTGACAATGGATGCATTCTGTCAGGCCTTTCCTCCAATTCATATGTTACCCAAGGTACTAACTATGATTTGTTCCAACCCATTGTTGGGTCCTGTTGATATCATCAGATTGGCAGCTACACCCTGGATTCTGCATTTGTGGTACCTTCAGGAGTACCCACCTCTTTCACTTCCTCTTTGGTCATCTCCGTGGATAAAACCATGATCTGACATGGTGCACTCAGCTATCCAGAAGCTTGAGCTTCTGGCATGGAGGTTATGTAGTCCTTCACACCGTGTCGGGGCTTAATTTCTAAGGTTGCCATGTATCTTTCTCAGTCTTTGCTTAGTCCTATGGAAATGACACATATCAGCAATGGTGCATTGAGAGTAGGTTGAACTGGCTTTGATCAGAAGTACCAACCATAATTCGTTTTTTGACCTGGCACTTTGGCAAGGATTTTGCATCTTCCATAATTGCCCTATGTAAAGCAGCCTAATTAACAACCATTTGATACTTGAGACAAAAATTCTTTGAGTCCCCAGTACTCTCTGGTTTCATCAAGTCACTTTGGGTCCTTTGTCCGAAACGACTGTTCCAGTTACCTAACTGGCATACTAAGGTTACATTACATGCCCTTTCTCAATACCATATGTGCCATATCACCTTTCCCTGAAGGTTTATTTTTCATTGCTGCTGACCTACAGACATTGCCAGTTGGAGTGGTTTCTGTTGATTGGGCACAGGACACTTTATCATTCTACTTATGTCCTCAGACTGGTTCTTCTTCACTAAAACACTATGAGCCAGGGAAGGTGATAAATTCATTATCACTGATTCATCTGATCATTATTTCTCACTTCTATAACTGATCAGTTTTCAATCATTTTTTATGTCCAGTGAGGGTTTTGAAGCTTTTATTGCCCACACTAATGCCTTTAGAGATGCTAGACAATGACTTTGATTCATTGGAATCACAGTTTCCCAGGATTTATCCCCAATTACATTGATGGTGGGTACGAAATTGATCCATATTGCTTATTCTGGGCTCTCTTTGAAGGCAAGGAGTCTTCTGCGAGTCATGTCTAATCAGATTCTTCACATTTCTATGTCCTTAGTGGCCCAGTTGAATTGCCTGCTGGATGACATTGTGCAGGCTAGTATGTGAACTTCCCACAGTACTTTTAGCTCACATATTTGTATGATCTGGCAGTATCTTCATCTGAGGCTTTTCAACTAGCACCTGTAGCTATTTTAACTACTTCTGCTAGATTACACAGAGAGGTGAGTATTTTCATTGCTATGCTTGTCTGTACTTTACTTTTCAGGGTCCCTTACATTGTTTTCACAGGATCGCACTATCTGGCGTGTGTTACCCAGGCAGGTGTGCTTTTATCAATCAATTCTGCACAAGCAACCACTAATTCAATATACTTTATTTCAGTTGTAACAGGCTCTGTACAAATGAGGCGTTCCATAAGACCGCTTAGTGGCTGACTGGGTGGTATTACTGTACTATGCTGAACCACAACTCGTGGGCTATCGTGAGTAAAGCATAAGGGGATCCTGCTCATCCTTGCTGATCATTGGATTGAATAACTCAGGGTCTGTTTGCTGATAAAAATTTAGGAAACTTGATTTACCTATTGCACTGTTCCTCAGATCTTCCCAATGCACATAACTCCTCAGATTGTACTTGTGGAGTTAGGGAGTCCTTACCACACTCGGTTTCTAGACACTCGATTGATGGACAGAGGCTTTTCCTCCAGGGTGTTAGAGTGAATTTTCTCTACTCTTGGAGGAAAGGGTGAAGTTGGAGGCTCTCCTATCTGGGTCCTTAGATGTTTTTTCCCAGATGTTGGTAGGAAAGGCACCAGACTACACGGGAGCCTTTTCTTATACTGGTTCAGATTTAACACTCAGCTATCTTGTTGCATTAAGCATGGCCTATCTTTTCAAGAGGGTCCATTATCTCCTCATAATTCCGAATTCAGAGTGGTCCCATCCTGGGTTCTTCGTTGAAAACAGTTTGTTCCACATCCTTCCCATAATTCCAGGGGCAAGAGGAATTTACCTTGCTCACACTGTTGGGGAGTGAGGGATGAGTGGTCATAATTCCAGACCAGATGAGTTCTGTTTCCTCAGGTTGATTGAGGCATAGAAGATCGCATTATTCTGAGCTTGAGGTGTTGCCTTTTGGACTTCTTCAGGTCGAGGAGAAGGTTTGTCCACTTCAGTGTTGCTTACCTTGTCGTTGTGATTCCAGTGACTCGAAATGCATCACTCTATGGGTATAGGTGGGATCCACTCATAAGTGTATGTGTGTGTATATATATATTTAAATTAACAAAACAAGTCCAGTCAGAAAACAAAATTACATTTAAGACACTGCATAAATTAAAAGGATTCTCAAGGTACAGGCTGTAATGTGGGATATAAAATATGCTGTGAGTTTTGGAGGTGACTTATTGAGTTATTCCGAAGTGGAATTATTCTATACTTCTATCCAGTTATGGAACTTATTACTTCATTACAAAAACTTTTATTGTTTCTGTCAACTTTGGAAAGTTATGCTGTTGTGGTTTTTGTGTACTTTTTATTGTTAATATTATTCTCTGTCGTTATTTGGGTTCTGTGACATAAGTTTCATTAGATTGGTTCATGTTCAGTCAAGTTTAGGTTAGCCATTAGTATTAGTTGTATTTTTCTACTATTCCATTCACTGAGGCTTACCTAGGTCTTTGTTATTTTAGGATTACCTGTCATTCATCTTACTGGTATATCTATCATTAATTTCACTTTATTGTTTTTCTTCCTATTCATTTGGTTTGTGTGGAGTTCTTGAGCCGGAGTCTACACAAACTTATCCCAATATTGTACATACTTATTGTTTGGTTAAGTATTTCTTTTAGGGCTTAGTGATATTGTTCAGTTAGGCTTTTAAAATGTTTTTGGTTTACTGGTAGTTCTACTTCCATGTTAATCGTTAATTAGGTTAAGTACCTTGTTCAAATAGGCTTAGTAAGTGTCTGTTATTTTCTGTTACCCCGAGGTTCTTTTTACGGGTTTATTGATATTTAAGTAACTTATTTTTTCTTCAACACAGAACATCACATCTGTATGTTTATTTCACTACACAATTTCTTGCCTTTAATTTCGTTTAACTTATAATTTCTACTTCTTACCATTAATTTTATTTGTGAGGGCCCCTGGGGGCCGGGGGCCACCCTTCCTGCTCCCAGTATTGCTCATCTTCCTCCTCTATTGGCAAAACCTATTTTCAGATGATCAAGATTTTGTCCATCTCCTCATAAATTGCATTCCAGGCCTCTACTGCAGAATGTGCCAGGCCTATTTAAGTTATTTTGTTTACACTTTCCTCCTCTTACTCCACTTCTTTGTCTGTTATTTTTCACTCCACCCTTACCAATTGGGTTTAGATTGTGATTCAACTGGCCTTCTCTTTCGCGTATCCTTGTTCCGATTTTCACTTCCTGGTGTCATCACTCCTATAATGCACCTCCCTTTTTTCCATTCTGGTTTACTCTGCTTTAAGTTGGAAGTACTTCGTCTTTTGAGCACTGGGACTACATCTCATGTGTTCATCTCCCATTCTCTGCCTTGGGTAGCTGTTGTTTTGTGTACCGTCATTCACCTGTTGCCATCCTTCACTTTTTCATGCTACTGTGACTGGGTAAGTTACCTTTTCTTATATGTACCTCTTATTTTTTAGGGGCATGTCCATCTTTTTCTTACTGGATCCTACTCTGTGGCAAGTAGTGCCTCACCAGGTATTCTTTAACCTTTAAAATCCACACTGTTCAGCCATGTTGACTTGCTTATTATGTTCTATGGCCATGTAATGCACACTGTTGAGATGGGGGTGTTCTACAAGGTTGCTTGAAGGTTTTTCTCATGATGGAATTGCTTCATCAATATGCCAGTCCCAAACCATACCACCCCTGGACTACGTGGGTAAAGCAGAAGGGGATAGCTGCCCATCCATGCCATGCCTTGTATTGATTAAATTGGTTTAGTCTGCTTTTAAAAATAGGGTTTCATGGTTACCCATTGCACTGTCTCAGGTGTTGACATTCCACTGGATTTTCCACTACATTTCACCCCCTTTTTTCCTAGTGGAGTTTGGGAGTCTTTACCACTTACCAGTTCCAAGGCACTGGGGTGGTGGACTGTGGAGACATCTTCCTGAATGGTTTAATTAAATTAAAAATCAATACAGAAGTACCATTCAGCATAGAGTAGGGCAGCAGTGTTCTGCTCGTGTAGGTGACGTGATATCCTCCATTATAAAGCATATGAAAACCAAGGGAGTTAGATGTCAAGTTGCAGTTCACCCCTTCAATTTGAATCCCTCATCCTACCCCATATGGATGTCGGTTCCCAGTGGCTGGGTTTTGGATTTAGAGTAGAACTGATCAACATAAGTCCTCACACATATCTTATGGATGTCTATCTTCCTCTCTCAATTATATTCGGTGGGTCATGGTGGAGGTATTTGGGTTCTTTCCCTTCTGCTCTCCCTCGATGTATCTTACACCAAGGATGTTATTGCACCTGGATTGGTTCCTGTCAGTTTCACTGTTGAGGGAGTTGATTTCTCTATGGTAGAGATTGTTTCGATACCAGATGTCAGGTTCCCGAATTTATATAACATTTTCTATTCTTAACAAGTGCCTTATTGCAGAGTAGGGGTGGTGGTTGAGATTCCCTCCGGTCTCTTGAACTTGAGGTGAAGATGGTATGATCCTCATCCTACCCCTGAGTGGATGTTGGTTCCTAGCAGCATGGGTTTTGGATGTAGTTGATTTGCTGAGTGTGGTCCATCACACCCTAGCCACTCTACACCTGGGGGCATTCCATTGTTTTTCTCACAGCTCTTGGATGTGCTCCTCTGATTTTCCGCCCACCTATACCACATCTTTTTCGGATGGGCAAAGAGTATACCTGGTTCAGATGTGGTGCAGCCTCCCACATCAGATCTTCAGATCTAACTCTCTTGTCTCGAGGTGTGTCCTTCAGATGCTTTTGAAAAATGCTTCTTTTCTTCCCTTGCACTGGTCCCTCCACCTATTTAAAGTGGGATTCTAGCTATTTATGTGAGTGGAGGTAATGTACCATATCAGAAGTTATAATTTTCCTACACTGAAAATGTATTTCCAATAAGTACTCACCTCCTTTCACACTTCCCACCCTTCCTCCCACTGAAATATGGTGCTTCAATTTTCTGCTAAAACTCAGAGTGATAGTCTGGTAGAATTGGATAGAGGGAGTCACATGCATAAGGAGAGTGTGTTGCACACTCATAAGTGGAGAGCTGTCACATGATGATTTGCATGATAGACACATTGGAATGAGTCATTTCCAATGGAGGGGAGGCAGAAGGCTTGTGGCATGCATGAAAAAACATTTTGCATATAGAAGGCATCACTGAATGAGAAAAGCTATTTATGTGAGAGGAGGTAAGTACGTATCAAAAATACATTTTCAGTATAGGAAAATTATAACGTTGGTGTGTGTTGAATGGTATATATATGTGAAATTTTAAAAAAGTGCAAATGTTTTATGTATTAAATCTAAAAACCTAAAATTATTTTTGTGGAAATATCTGAGTTCTGTGTGAAAACATTTAGATTTAGAACTGTATATTGATGATTTTAGTGGCAAATTACACTTAAAATTCTCTAATCCTATTGCCACAGGTATCCTTTACTGCACATGACACAAGGTTTTAGTGTCTTACATTCAAAATGTTATTAAACTAATTTTTGTTTATGTTATAACAATTATAATAGCGTAAAATCTTAGCTAATAATTCATATTTTCATAGTATACAAGTTTTAAGTCTTCATTCTACAAGTCAATATATTAAAAAAAATTCTGAATTTCCACTAGTGTGACCCACCTGACACACTTTCTCATCATCCATATTTTATGAAATTAAATGTAAAATACACTCTGTAAAATCAGTATTGCTTAAAAAAAACATAATTTTTATAGTGTTCAATTTTGTTTGTTTATAGAGCTATCGAATAGAAAATCAGATCCTTCCTGCCACACCCACCTATCACATCCTCTCTTTCAGAATTCATTGATAGTTTTCTCTTACATTTCATTATACTTTACATATAACCAATAGAAAGTCAAATGACATATTGTATAATGTCATGTTCAGAACAGTTAGATGTTAATTTTACTCAGGGTACCAACATCGTTCCCATGGGGAAGTTAACGACTAGCTTGGATGAATTTGTAACGATTCTTGTCGCATGGATAGAAAGCCAGAAAAATTTTGAGAGGTAAGGGAATTTGTCTACATTTTGTATGTTATTAGTCTATATTCTTTGGTGCATTATTTAATTAAATAAAAATCATTAAGTGCATTACCATCACTAGTATAAAAAAAATAGGGTTAACTCTTTGAAAACCGACAAGAAAAGAGAAGATTGGTTAAGTATTTTATTTCTTGTTTTTCATGTTTACTCTTTATGTATAATTATAAAAGTGACTAAAATGTAAAAATAGGGATCCTCTTAGGTTAGTTAAGATTAGATTAGGTAAAATATATATATTAATAATAATATAATAAAAATGTTTCATGAGGTACACACAAGGGCAGCTCATGGGTAATGTAATTTGTCAGCGTAATGTGAGCAGCACGTTCCCCGAGTGATTTACAACTTATAATGGTGCAGATAGTAGTTAGACATGGTTCAAAGGGCAATAGAACAATAAAATTTAATTATGAACAGATGTATAATGTTACGAACCTAAAGCTACTGAGGGTAATTTAGGTTTATTTAAATTGTTTTTTGGTGGTTACGAGGTCGGTTGAATTGACTGATCCCGTTTTGAGATAGGTTAGAGAAAATAACAGATAAACTATAAAGTTTTACTGAAAAAAAGCGTTTGAAGTGCA